>NC_059367.1:10432532-10710032 GCF_019703515.2 Myxocyprinus asiaticus | reverse complement strand
GTCTGTGTTTCTCTGCCCACTCTAACCTTTTCTTTTTCTGTTTCAAAAGTGGCTTTTTCTTTGCAATTCTCCCCATAAGGCCTGCACCCCTGAGTCTTCTCTTTACTGTTGTACATGAAACTGGTGTTAAGCGGGTAGAATTCAATGAAGCTGTCAGCTGAGGACATGTGAGGCGTCTATTTCTCAAACTAGAGACTCTGATGTACTTATCCTCTTGTTTAGTTGTACATCTGGCCTTCCACATCTCTTTCTGTCCTTGTTAGAGCCAGTTGTCCTTTGTCTTTGAAGACTGTAGTGTACACCTTTGTATGAAATCAATTTCAAGCATTGTATAGCCTTCATTCCTCAAAACAATGATTGACTGATGAGTTTCTAGAGAAAGCGGTTTCTTTTTTTGCCATTTTTTACCTAATATTGACCTTAAGATATGCCAGTCTTTTGCATACTGTGGCAACCCAAAAACAAAAACAAAGACAATGTTAAGCTTCATTTAACGAACCAAATAGCTTTCAACAGTGTTTGATATAATGGCAAGTGATTCTAGTACCAAATGAGCAATTTAGCATGATTACTCAAGGATAAGGTGTTGGAGTGATGATGGCTGCTGGAAATGGGGCCTGTATAGGTTTGATCAAAAATGATTTTTTTCAAATAGTGATGGTGCTGTTTTTTTCATCAGTAATGTCCTGACTATACTTTGTGATCATTTGAATGCCAATTTGGTGAATTAAAGTACCAGTTTCCTTCCGAAACAGCAACATTTTTACATTATTCCAAACTTTTTGCCACCAGTGTATATCTTTATACATGTATTGATTCCTATGTTTTGTTTGAACAGATCCCAGGGAGGGTCAAAAACAAGGAATGTGTGGAGGCAACAGAACTGTTTAGTTGCCTTGTGCCATCGTATTAATCTTCTGAATGCCAAGAACTACAAATTATCACAAGAATACTGTATTTTATTTCACTGAGGAAAGAACTCTTGAACATGTCAATAAAATATACATAGAATATTGTTGAAAAGGTCTATATTGCTGTAAAGGGTAACATGTCTCTATCATTATAACTTATATGGCACATGACCTGACAGTAATAGTTATTGTTCAGTCACAATCTTGATAGATTAAAATAATTTACAAATTCATTAAATAAATAAATATATAAATGTAGGATTCAAGAAAGTTTCCAGAACTGTGTGGTCTTAAATAAAAACAACAGCCATTGAGTCATTTGACATGCTGTAGCTACATCTTGATTTTTCACATTTAATTAAGTCAGATTATTATAATATAATTGATTATTATTAAATAATTTCAAGTCATCTTGCACCCCACTTGGAAGTTTGCTTAGGCCCCCTAGTGGGCCCCGGCCCCCACTGCAATCACTGTCATAAAAAACAAAAAAAAAAGAAAAAAGAAAGAAATAGAACAAATGACAACTATTCTGAAAGCTTCTTACACTGTTTGAAGGACTTTATTATTTATTATTTTAAAACTGTAACTCCTAAGAACTCCAAATCCTAGCTGAAACCATGCATACCATGGTGATGTTTTTTCAAACGGATGGGATACAGCGTTTATTTTTTTATTTATTATTAATTTCTTTAAATAAAAACTTATATTTCTATCAATTTTCTTGTGATTTTATTCTAAGCATAATTTCTAAAATCATTCAAACTCATTTACGCATCAGTCAGGTGTTGGAAACGTCAAGCGTTTTTTTACTTTTGAATAAAGATGAAGCGTTTCCTACATTCCCCGGATGTAGCCCCACTCTTGACCATGTCCCGGATGTACCTACATTTTAGTAGAGCAACAAAAAATGGGCTCGTTACCAAGCTTCACCAAACCGTTTAAATTATCCCCAGGCACGATCTTTGCACATGTATGAGGACCAGTCCGCACATTTGAGCAGAGTCCACGTCCGTTGTCTCCGTGACTGTAACGTGTTTCATGATATTGAAGAGGTAAGACAGTTGTGTACATTCAGTGTTGCTACACGCTGTTGACGTTAGCAAGCCAGCAGTCCGGTTGCTAAGCGAAGTTTAAAACAATAATAAATAATGTTATAATATATTTATAAGTATATAGACACTAGAAGTAATTGCTGTTAAATATTAACCTTGAAAATATAAATAATCTTAAGGTATCACGGTGTTCTCCAGCCCCTCCTTTTGTATGCTAAGTAGCAGGCTAACACAGCTGTCTGGGTAGATTTCAGAAGATTGTTGACATGTAACTGCTTGTTCATGATGCTTATTACTAAAATGTTCCGCCTTATGACTTGTTTGAAGGCTTTTAAAGCAAATAGCATTATATTAGTGTTTAGACAGTGTGATAGCTCTTTATATTTTGATATATTTAACCTGAAAGCCTAGATGTTAATGAGTAAGCAAACAGACTACATGTTACTTCATAAACCACGATGTTGAACAGATAAAATGCATGTAGCTGAAAAATATGGAATTGTTTCTTTGCCCAAGTGCTGTTGTTTATGAGGTTTTTAATCAAAAGAACAGACAGGGTTTCCAACAAGTTACACAATAACAATAGATGTAGCTATGCTATTAAAAGATTTAGCATTGAAATATATGATCAAATGTATGATGTAGAGGAGCTGATTGAATGAGCAATGGCAACTCGGACATAATCTGGAAAACACAGCTGGGCAATAGATGTTTCTCTCTGTTTAAATAGCAGTGTAAAATGAATCCAGCTCATGTGGTTGCCTTTGCCCTCTAAAATTGATGAAGCTACCATTTACAGTGGCAAGAAAAAGTATGTGAACCCTTTGGAATTAGCTGGTTTTCTTCATTTATTGGTCATAAAATGTGATCTCATCTGCATCAAAGTTACAAGTATAGACAAAGCACAATGTGCTTAAGCTAAAAACACACAAACAATTATAAACTTTCATGTATAAATCCCATGAAACATTCACAGTGCTGTGAATCCCTAGGTAAATCCCTAGGATAAAGACGTCAACAAAAGCTAATTAGATTCAGTAGTTGGCAAACCTGGCATCCAGTTAAATTTAGAGCTACTTTGACTTATAAAAGGCAATCAAACATTTTGAACTTTGCTGTTCACAATAAGCATCTGTTGACGTGGACATGCCTTGCAAAAAAGAGATTTCAGATGACCAACTTTTAAGAATTGTTGCTTTGCATAAAACTGGAAAGGGTTACAAAGTTATCTCGAAGAGCTTCTATATTTATCTGTCCACAGTTACACCAATTGTCTATAAATGGAGACGATTAAGTACTGTGGCTACTTTCCTTAGAAGTGGCCTTCCAGCCAAGATGACTCGAAGGGCACTCCGAAGAATGCTCAGTTAGGTAAAAAAGAACCCTAGAGTGACAGCTAAATACTTGAAGGAATCATTGGAACTGGTTAACATCTATGTTCATGAGTTTACTATACGGAAAACATTACACAGCTATGGTTTTCATGGCAGGACACCACGAAGGAAGCCGCTGCTTTTCAACAAAAACATTGCTGCGTGACTGAAGTTTGCCAAAGACCACCTTACCACTCCACAACGCTACTGGGGAAATGTTTTGTGGACTGATGAAACCAAGGTTGAATTATTTGGGTAGAAAACGCAACCCTACGAATGGCGTAGAAAGTGCACCGCATACCAACATGAAAACATAATCCAAAGAGTGAAGTACGTTGGAGGGAGCATCATGATTTGGGGCTGCTTCAGGGCCTGGACCACTTGCCATCATCTAAGGAAAAATGAATTCCCAAGTTTATGAAGATATCCAACAGGGTTATGTCATGGTGGCTGTGCGCCAGCTGAAGCTCAGTAAAAGTTAGGTGATGCAGCAGTACAATGACCCTAAACATCGAAATAAATCCACTTTAGCTTCATAAAAAGAAAATCCACCTTTTGGAGTGGCCCTGTCAAAGCCCAGACCATAACCCAACAGCGATGCTGTGGAATGACCTCAAAGGCTGTTCAACCAGACACCCTCAGATTATGGCTGAACTGAATTAGTTCTGTAAGGAAGAATGGTCCGAAATTCCTTCTGAATGCTGTGCAGGTCTAATCTACCGGAAATTGTTGGTTGAGGTTATTGCTGCAGAGGATCAACCAGTTATTAAATCCAAGGGTTCACTTACTTTTTGCACAGCACTATGAAAGATTATAATTGTGTGTTGTTGGCTTAAGCACATTGTGTTTATCTATACTTGTGACTTTGATGAAGATCGCATTTTGTAACCCATTAATGGAGAAAACCAGCTAATTCCAAAGGATTCACAGACTTTTTCTTGCCACTGTGTAGTAAGTCCATTTAGCTTAGTAACATTTTATATTAATCTATAATATGTATGCACACCAGTGGTTCTCTCTTTATTAATTGTGTTCTCTTTTAGAGTGAAGTTGGAGGTGAGAGAGTGAAGTTGGAGGTGAGCGTTGTGGGCCGTGCGTGTTGACACTGATCCTAGCTTGACACTGCTGACTGGGCCTTCCGCCACCCCCCACCCCGTCACCCACGTAGCAAAGAGTGATGACCTCACAGCAGCATGGGAACGCCAACCCTGCCCTCCTCTCTCCACAGAACTCTTCATCCAGTCAGGGCAGGCAACACATTCCGCGTTCTCCAATAGACTCTTATTCCCGATCTGGGCTTTCCTCTCCTCGGAGAGGCTGGGTTGCTGCGTCCTCCTCAACAACAGCTCACGGTAACTCCCTTGCGCTCTCTCTAAGCCGACTGGCTCCACCATCGAGTAATTCCCCCTCTAGGAGAACTACTAGCCGGGTTGAGCCGTGGCCAGAAGAGGCCGTGGATGATGCGTATGGGCTTTACTCTCTTCACCGCATGTTTGATATTGTGGGTGCGCAGCTGACACATCGGGACGTGCGAGTGCTGTCCTTCCTTTTTGTGGACGTTATTGACGAGTACGAGAGAGGAGGGATACGGAGTGGGCGGGATTTCTTGCTTGCGTTGGAGCGGCAGGGGCGGTGTGATGAGACAAATTTCCGCCATGTTCTTCAGCTGCTCCGCATCATCACTCGCCATGACCTGCTGCCCTACGTCACACTGCGTAAAAGACAAACAGGTTTGTGATCATGTTAGCACTTACTTATTGCAGTAAAGTTATACCAGTTGGTTATTGTGAGCAGTGTAGCTACCGTTTTATCACTCTTTTTGATGAAGAGTGAATATGTAATGTCGCTGATTATTTTGCAGTGTGCCCAGATCCAGTGGATAAATATTTAGAGGAGACATCAGTACGTTATGTTTCTCCGAGAGGAGTAGGAGAGGCCCAGCAGGGCACTCCTCACAGAAGAACAGGTGTGTCCTCCAATACCAATGCATTAGATTTATTAAAGGGATTGTTCATCCAAAAATGAGAATTTCGTCATTATTTAAAATCACCCTCATGCTGTTTCAAACCCTTATGACTTTCTTCCATGGAACACAAATGAGATATTAGGTCAAATGACAGCCTCAGTCACCAGGCACTTTGATTGTATGGAAAAAAGATGCAATAAAAAGTTAATTGTGTCTCAGGCTAACATCAAAGGAAGTCATACATTTTGGAACAATATGAGGGTGAGTAAACAATGACAGAATTTTTCTTTGTGAGCTATCCCTTTACTTACCAAAATTCTTCAAATCCTGACCTGGAAATCCTAGTCTTCACCCTATGTCTTTGAAGCTATAATCATGGCTCTTGAAATACATATGCCACAAAACCAGACATCTTTGTATTTATTTTAATTAGACATTGACCAGTTCATGTTCTGTTTTTGTCTCTCAGGACCCCAGCCATTGATCTGCTGTCCTTCTTCAGGGCCCCAGGTATGCCCACCACGTGCTAAACCCATCCCACCTGCGCTAAGTAGGAAAAGGAAGAGATCTCATACGACGGCTGACTGCAGAGAAAAACAGACCTGTGGTAAGGAAACATGTCCTACTAAACCTACTAAAGTGGATTATACATGGCTGTAAAGCGAGTAAAACATGGCTGATCATTTGATCTCAACTTGGCAATGCTCATGAATATGTGCGCAGCACCATTGTAGAATAAAGCAGCTTTTTCTCTAAGACTGGTATGATTAGAGTCTTCATCTATTGTATGTATATAATTATTTTTATTTTTTTAAATAAAATAGTTTAAATAGTATATAATTTGTAAAAAATTCTATTGTTCTATTGCTATCTTTTTCTGATGTAAAGCTGTCAAAATGAATGCGTTAACGCACTCGATTAATGAAAAAAGTTTAACGTTTACATTTTTCTTAATCGCGATTAACAGATTTACTGTTAATACAGCATAAACACTGGTTGGAAGGGCGAAACCTTTACGATGTGTCCGCTTGGAGTCATTACATTGATGAACACACCAAACAAACAGACAGCAGTGATCCAGTGTCAGTGATAAAGTCATTGGGAAAGGAGCTTAAAGCTATTCATTGTACAAAACAAGCCTAGATGGAACTTGACAAAATAAAGTATTTTTCAGCTTAAGTAAGGTGCATTTTAATAACCACAGAAGAACGGCAAGTCTTAACTATCACCAAAATGCAGAATGAGACGTTTTTGTCACTTTTCATGTGGAGTTCTAAGCGGCGCTGACGCCCTAATCTGCAATTATTCACAATTAACTATGAAAAATTCTGTGATTAATCGCAATTACAAAGTTTAATAGACTGACAGCACTAGTAATTACCAAAAATAAATAAATTAATTACTGATTACCTTTTAAAATCAAACAAAACTCTTGAATATGTTTCTAATATTTGATGGCACGAGCATTGCAAACTTGGGCGAAACTTTGAAAGTTGCTTAGATCAGCCAATCTGATTAAAACTGTGAATTTCAGCCAGCTCTTGCCATTTTTGTGTATGCATTAGATGGTCTGTGGAAGTGCCATCTGAGCCTTAGACTATTTGACAAGAAATATTCCTAAAATCTGAGTTTGCTTTGCTGGTAGATATCAAAGGCACATCTTTTTAAACCTTCCTTGTCTCATAGACATTCGACTGAGAGTGCGTGCAGAGTACTGTCAGCACGAGTCAGCTCTACAAGGCAACGTCTTCTCAAACAAGCAGGAGGCGCTAGAGAGGCAGTTTGAGCGTTTCAACCAGGCCAACACTATCCTCAAATCCCGTGACCTGGGTTCCATCATTTGTGATATTAAGTTCTCAGAGCTGACCTACCTGGACGCCTTCTGGCGGGACTACATCAACGGCTCACTGTTGGAAGCCCTGAAGGGTGTTTTCATCACAGACTCTCTAAAGCAAGCAGTGGGCCATGAGGCCATTAAGCTCCTAGTGAACGTGGACGAGGAAGACTACCAGGCCGGCAGAAGGAAGTTGCTGAGGAACCTGGTGGCAGGGGGCGCTGGTGCGGGCACGGGGAGCAGGGAGGGTCCCTTGTCCTAGTGGAGGGATTGACTCTGGCGGTAAGTGGGAGAAATTAAGAGAGACCCTGATGAGGAGAGATTGGACACTAATGATAAGGTATAAATGAGGAAAAGGAAGAATGAGGAATGTAAACAAAGGGGAAGTGACTCTTAAAAGAAAGGTGCTCTATGAGAAAAGCGGCCAGGATTTGCATCTCCAGCTAACATGGATGGAAAGATAGAAGTTAACTGGAAAGTTGTGTTATTTGTGCACCGATCAGCCACAACATTACAACCACCTGCCTAATATTGTGTAGGTCCCCCTCGTGCCACAAAATCAGCGCCAACCCGCATCTCAGAATTCTGAGATGCTAGTTTTCTCACCACAGTTGTACAGAGCGGTTATCTGAGTTACCGTAGACTTTGTCAGTTCGAACCAGTCTGGCCATTCTCTTTTGACCTCTCTCATCAACAACGTGTTTCCATCTGCAGAACTGCCCCTCACTGGATGTTTTTTATTTTTGGCACCATTCTGAGTAAATTCTAGAGACTGTTGTTTGTGAAAATCCCAGGAGATCAGCAGTTACAGAAATACTCAAACCAGCCCGTCTGGCACCAACAATCATCCATGCTATTATCTAATCAGCCAATCATGTGGTAGCATTGCAGTGCATAAAATCATGCAGATACAGGTCGGGAGCTTCAGTTAATGTTAATTTCAACCATCAGAATAGGGAAAATGTGATCTCAGTGATTTGGACCGTGGCATGATTGTTGGTGCCAGATGGGCTGGTTTGAGTATTTCTGTAACTACTGATCTCCTGGGATTTTCACGCACAACATTCTCTAGAATTTAGTCTGAATGGTGCCAAAAACAAAAAAACATCCAATGAGCAGCAGTTCTATGGACGGAAATGCCTTGTTGATGAGAGAGGTCATCCGAGAATGGCCAGGCTGGTTTGAACTGACAGAGTCTGACAGAATGCTATTCTGAGATGCGGATTGGTGCTGTTTTAGCGACACGAGTGGAACCTACACAATATTAGGCAGGTGGATTTAATGTTGTGGCTGATCGGTGTATTTTATTTTGAGTATCTCAAGTTATGGAAATAAAAGATGAAGGGGAAAGTATCGGACAAAGAAGGCATTTCATTTCTTTTGTCTGTTTTCTTGCATAAACAACACTAATGCTTTTGTTTTTAATCTTGTGTGAAATGTTTTTTTTTTTTTTTCTACGTTTCCATCAAGTCTTGTTGCACAACCGTTTCGTCTTAGTGAAATTCTTCTGGTTAAACAAAACCTGTTCACCTCAAAGATTTACAAAGAGGGTGCACGATGTTAGACAAATCAGATTTGCCTTTAAAACACTATGTGACACATTGCTTCAACTCATCAAGAATAATTCCCCTATCAATGTTGTCTAATTAGCCATCCGTGTTCAGGTTTGTTAAATCACAAAACAGTTTCTTGGCACACTGCAATGCTTTACCTTCACTTTGGAATTTTGAAACCGGACAGTTTCTCAGTTTCTGTTTAATCATTGAAGTTATTGCACATGTGGGTTGTCTTGGCAAATTCACAATGGGGATTGGCCAACATCTGAAGATTCTGGGTCATGGAGAATTGAGTTTTCAGTATTGCTTATGAAATGCTTTGTTACAAGTTGTGTTTTGATGCATGTCACTGTAATTCTTTCTTTTGATTTTGGCATGTCAACTTTTGTTTGAAGTTGCAACTTCATGGTCCCTCTTGTCCAGAATTTCCCAATATAATTGACATTTGGGCTCCATAGGCCTACTAATATCCTTGTTTGGACCCAAATTGAGTTTTGAAATGTATCCTTATTGTTTGTTATTGGTTGGCAGATTTAGTTGAAATTTGAGGGCCCAGAGTTTGTTGCGTCACTAATACAATACTGTGTAGCGATATGCCTATGTAAAAGTTGAAATGCATGTGACAACAGTATTTGATTAAGGCTTTGTAGAATTTTTGCAAAGATACAAATGGACTAATTTTGTTAAATCAGAAAAATAATTTGGTAGTTCTGAAATTTGTGCTTGTAAAAACTAAGGATTCCGACCGTTATCACTAGTAAAAAAAAAAAAAAAATCACTTGCAGCAATGCAGCACACCTGACAGAAGCTAAACCTTTATTTTTTCTTGCATTTCTGTGGTGCATTTAATGTAATTTCGCCTCAATCTTAGGAACTGCTTCTGCCAGGGTTTCTGTGTTAAAAAAATAATCTGCTCGAACCTCTGTCCAACAAGTCTTGTATGAAACTTGGAGTTCGAATAATGTGAGTAACACTAAATGTGCCAACCTGCTGTGCAACCTGTGTTTTAACATGACTGAAGTGAAACAAATGCCTGAGCAACAAAAATCACAAGATGTGTTATTTGACTGACTTGAGATCTTTTTGCTATACTTTTAAAATACCAAAGTTGTTCCCAAACATTCTCTCTCTTCCTCTCTCTTCCTCCCTCATCCTCTTCTCTGTCTTCAATTCATTCTTTCCTTTTTTCCATCTGTTAAGTATATGTAACTGTTGAAAATTGAAAGAAGTAAAACTGGTGATTTGTGGGGTACAGTGAAACACATTTAGAGACATTAGCTGTGGATCAATTAGCCTAATGCTATTATTATTACAGAAGGAAGAAAAGCATTTTGTAATGTTTTTCTAATGGAACTAAACAAAGTTACAGACTGGTATATACTATATAGGGTACATGTTCTATTGATTGTGTTCAAGTGTTTGTCTTTATATCTTGCATGTATATGACATTGATCCCCTTAAATATCAAACAGTGACAATTGAGCAGCGGTCTGTAAATTTGAAATATCTAGACATTTCTAACCTTTTTTTATACTTTGTTTTTCATAGAGAAAGAAATGGGATTGCTACTTTTTGGAGAGGTGAGATGAGTATTCTCAAAGTGACAGTAGAACAGATGAAGACGGAGCACTTTATTTTTTACTCTCAAGTATTTCACCTATTGTAACCATATATAGTAAAACACCATTCCAAAATGTAGGAGACGTTCGGCATCATCGGCCATCTGTCACATTATGACTCTGATTTTTGAATAATTTTATTTTTGTTGACCATGCCGGCTGTTGTGTTAAGTGAAATATTTACGTGCAAAATAGACAGCTGGTTCATTCAATGTCTGTACAAATCAATAAACACATTATTAAAAATACAATCTGTTATAGTGCTTTTATAAATATACAATTATTCATTGATATGTTTGTCAAAACCGTATAGCTGAAGTGTGTTTTTGTTTTTTTTACAATGTAAAATGTCCTCCAATCTCAGCTTAATGTACAGAGAAAACTATAATTAAGCCATTCATAGATTAATTTCCCCAAAAAGTGTGAACACTTTGGCTCTGTTGTGCAATCAAAACATAGCTACGTTTGTTTAAGCCGCAACATGGGCTCCACCAATATCATGAGTTTGGGATGGGACAACCTTTTTTTAACTGCAGAAGGTGAGAGTGTTTGTGAAGGACATTTGGAAACCATTATTTTGCCATTCTGTTAAGTTCTCTGGAAGTGGTGCAGAAATTACATACCATATCTTTGATGAAATTATAGGAGAAAATAAAAGTGTTGCCAAAGGTATAAATCGCTTTTCCACCATCAGGCAGAACCGTTCTAAGCATGATGAGTAACGGTTTCAGTAGCATTTCTACTTGAGCACGGTTCGGTACGGTACGTTTACAGATCATTCCTGGTCAGTATTTCTCAGTGCATTTAACTAACTGTACTTGGGATAGAGAACCATGCTAGTGGAATGGATTTAATTGACATGACAACTCATGATTGGGCACTTGCCCAGTCAGTCCATTCTAATCCTGATTTAACAGCACCACAGTGGAAAAAGAAAGCGTAATCATGCCACCAAGCCCAGAATTGTATGTAACGGCACAGTTACGCAACAAGAACCATTTAGCCTGATGGTGGAAAAGTGCCTATAGTCATCAAATACACGTCACTCTTTTTTTTTTGGCCTTTCTATTTCTGACAAAAACCTTTAGCAGAGCCTTGCTTATCAAGATCATTAACAAACTCACTATCAACTTTAATACATCCAAGCTGTTGTAGGAAAACCAAGCAAGCTTGTAGGACTCTGTGTGCAAGTGTGCTGCACCCTTATGCCCCATGGCAAATTCTAGCCAAAAGATGGCACTGTCCATTGGTTTGAGGGGTGTATCATGATGTAGACATGACATTCTGCGCATGTCCTTCTGGTACGGTTGATTTTCATCCAGAATGTCCCTCAAGGCTTGTGTTTGTGTATCTACATCCAGGGCTGTGATGTCAAAAACTTGAGCTACTCCTCTGGCTTGCAGATGCACCATGTTGTTAAACTGGTGGAAGATGAGTGGGAGTCCAAGCATTGGCACACCTTGATAAATAGCCTCATAGATCCCGTTGGTTCCTCTGTGTGATGACAACTTTTGTTTTAGGATGGCCTAGGAGATCATTCTGAGGCAACCAATCAACTATGAGTCATTGTTCCCCAAAGTAGACATTTTTTCCCCTATGTGCCTCCAAATCACCTTTTGAGGTAACAATCTCTGATATGTCAGGACCCAGACTTTCAAGCCGAGTACCTAAAGACATGATCACCACCCCATGCTCTCCAGAACTCTACAAATTTTTCCAGTTCAGCTGGAAGAGACTTAGAGGGTTTAAACTGGAAGCCTCCAATGTAGACCACATTAGGCATTGTAGGATGAAGAAACTTGAATACAATGTTGACTTGCGTAAGCCACAGTTCTCCTCCTTGGGTTAAGGTGTAGACATTGGAGTTTGGCTCTATGTATTCATCAGTGACTCCTTGATAGAGGGGCCTTGTTATCATGTGGTCTGAAATGCAAGAAATTTTTCAGTTTATCTACAAAAGGTAATTTTGTCTGTCATCCTGGATCCAATAGTTGGGATATAAGAAAGAAGCGAGGGTGCAATTGCAAAGAGTCCTCCGTTGGTTATCCACCGGATGTTAAACACCATTGGTAGGCCCAAGTACGCATCCAGCACAACTCCTCCTGCAAAGCCGGGATCAGTCAACATCAAATCGTGCTTGAGCCTTATTATCAGCTTTTTATCCTCCAAGATGGTTGTGACCATCTCAGCTGAGGACTTGTGAGACTCTTCTAAAAGAGTAAGCATCTCTTTCTGAAGGACCACGAAAGACAAAATGGACCCTTCTCTAATTTGAAAGTCAATGTTTCTTTTAAGAAAGGAAGCCATATACTCTGGGTCCTCTAGGCTGCTGATATGCGAGACGTAATGTGTGGTGTTCTCTGGGATGTACCAGCTGTTGGTGGGACGGACCACTGTCAGTTCATGACCTCGCTGATGAAGCTCTGGGAGCAGAATGTCCATGTTAAGCCAGTGGCTTCCATCTACAGGGTACACTAGGATCTTCCCAGCCATGGAAAGTGATGGAAAACTCCAAAGGAAGGCAAAGAGGACACTGATTTGGGGATGAAGGCTCCGCAGCAGAAGCAGCATTGTCTGAAAATGTAAGTTTGATTAGTCCATCATTTGATAGGGAAATGCATTGTAGAGCAACTTTCTGGTGTAGTGAATAATTGAGCCCCCCCTGGTCAGTGCAGTCCACATATGACCCTAAAGCATTTCCATTGGATGAAAGACCTTTTCATGGGTACTCTGTTCAATGCCTTATTAAACATCCTACAAAAAATCGCTTTATGATTTATGCTTATATTACATTGTGTAAATACAAAAAAATTTATGGATTTTAAATTAGATGTTACACATTATAACTGAATATATTAATTGTAAAATTAAAACTTTTTAATTCTTTGTGTTTTTCAATTAGCTTACATATTGCAAGCTAACCACTCAGCATACCACCTTAGCAAACTGCTAGTCGATTAGCAAACTAGCTTAGCATATACCACTATATGTTTTTGATCAGGCATTAAAAACGCCTACCCCCTGGGGACTGAATTGTCCAGAAGAACTCAGCTGTTCATGACACTGGAATTACAGAGTATGTTAGAAATTAATGTTCAGTTAACTTATTTGTACACCTATTATATTTGTGCTTTAACAATTTAGCATGTGTAACATCCTATTGAAAATCAAATACAAAAACTATAGATAAAAGTATTTAATGGGATTCCTTTCATCTCTAACTGTCCTCATGATCCGAACCCATAAAACTTTATTTCTTCCACAGAACACAAAAGGAAATGTTATGCAAAATGTTATGGACTCAGTCCCCATTCACTTTCATTGCATCTTTTTTTTTTTTCCATACAATGAAAGTGAAACGCAAGCTCATGCAAATATATGTAGCAATCCACTGCGAATGAAAGTTTGGTGAACTCTGACCTGCAAATTCTTATAACGAGAAGAAGTGTGAACAATGGAAGGTTGAAACGTCACACTGACCTCTTGGCTAAATACAAAGAATACATATTTCAATGCTGCATATTTTATTGTTGCAGTAAAGCGAGTTGACTGTATATATTTAAGATTTTAAATAATATAATATTATTTGTTATTTATTAAAACCAGAAGCCCTCGCGCGTGACGTCCAATGCTGTGTCCGAAATAATTTAATTAATTTATAAATAATTACATCTCCTTTTGTGTTCCATGGAAGAAAGTGAGTCAGTCAGGTTCGAACAACGTGATGGTGAGTAAATAATGACAGAATTTCATATTTGGGTGAACTATCCCTTTAATAATAGACTAGGGTACAATAGGGCTAAAGACCCCATGGGGTAAAAGGCCTCTTTTTATTTTTTCCCAAAACACTGAATAGCAACAAAAACCACCACAGCACTTTCCTTAACACTTGTTTGTCACTATACATGGCAAAATTTTCCTGATAAATGATATCTTTGCATGTGGTGTCTAAAGGTTGATTTTAAGGCAATATAATGTTTTTTTTTTTTTTTTTAAGAAAAATGATGAAGCTTAAGAAAATCCCTGAAATTAACTTTATTTATCATTTTCAGTTTTATTCAAGATCATTAAATCCAAAAGTTTTTTAATAACTGTCCAATAAGAGAAAGGATAGTATTTGGTGTAAAAAGCCCACCTGTTGCAGGGGCTAAAGGCTCCCATAAATTGCTTTTTTTTTTTTTTTAAGTGGGGGAAATAGATTTGTTATGAAGAATGTTCAAAGTGGGCTCACATTGACTGATCCAATCACAATTTAGATTAGTTTGTTTATAGAGTATTTAAGATGGCATAAAATGCCAAATGTGATTTGTTGCTCAAAAAAGCATCTTGTTTTCTCAAAATTATTTGCATTAGTTGACTAATTTTGCATTATACTGTAACTATCATCCCTATATTTACACGATATTGCTATAAGTCCCAATTACAATGGTGATTAAAGGTGATATAAAAAGCTGAAGATCACAGTTTTTGCTATTCTTCTGCATTCTCTCTCTCTCTCTCTCTCTCTCTCTCTCTCTCTCTCAAAAAAAAAAAATTTTTTTTTTGGGATGTTTTAATAATGGAGCTACAGAGCAGGCAGCAGACTGTGTAAATTCTTGCTTTATAATCAATGCTCAGTCATGAGACAGAGGTGAATGAATTAAAAAGCAATATCTATGTTTTTTCTATCTGTTCTTCTTTTTGTATATCTACTCTGCATTTTTTGTTGCTGTTTCATTTTTATTGTCAGACTTTGTACTAGATCTTTAACCATGTCTATGACAATATTTTCTCTTCACTGTTTATTATTGGCAACTATTCCTATCTTTGGTATTTAAAACATCAACAGCATTATTGTAATAAGGTCGCATTCGTTAACATTAGTTAATACATTAAGTATCATGAACTAACAATGATAAAATATATATATATATATATGTTTTCCAGCATTTATTAATCTTTGTTAATGTTAGTTAATAAAAATAAAATTGTTCATTGTTAGTTCATGTTAGTCCATAGTGCATTAACTACTGCATTAACTAATCAACAACTTTTGATTTTTAAAATGTATTATATATTGTATTTTATATTGCATATGTTGAAATTAACATTAGGATTAGCCTAATAAATTCTGTAAAAGTGTTGTTCGTTGTTAGCTCATGTTAACTAATGTTGTTGACTAATGCTAACAAATGGAAACTTTTTGCTAAGTGTTATCATCATAATTCACTGTTCATATCTATGTCATATGTTTTTTTTTTTTTTTTAAAGTTCATTTTAAAAATTATTATTATTATTATTATTTTTTTACAAAATATGTTTTGTATACATTTTTAATGTCGTTTGACGTTACAATCCTGTTATTGCCGTGCAGCGAAATTAAGATGCCCTCCATGACTGCCTAACTCATGGATATTAATAAGGTCGTGCTGACGTTGCTTCGCCTGGCTAATGAATATTAAGTACATACTAACCTATCACAACAACCTTCCAATAGCGAAGGTACCGCTTATGAATATTGATTAAATACGCTGACGTTGCGTTGTTACTTTCCAATGGCGAGGGCTTGGCTTATGAATGTTAATAACCAATCCTTCATCATAGTAGATATCATGAATTCGTCCTGGAACTCGACTCGGTATTCATCCGCCCCTTCTCATCTCCCGTCCTCCAGCGCGCGGATGCTGCTGCTGCTGCCATCACCGCGAGATGCGCGTCAAACGGGCATCATCAGCATGTAGACCCCACATCTCTCCTTCACCCATCAGGGTCTTCCTGTACCCACTCTACCAATCAGCACCAAATATAACAGCAACGATGTGACCACAACGACCCTCCTTTATGTTCCCGAAAGCACAAAACGCCGTTTGTAAGCGATTAATTATTGCGGACATGGTACAATCTCATCTGCATCATTCAGGTTTTCTTCCGCATAAGATGAAGTCCTCATCACCGTCTGACGGGTTCTGTTCCCTGTATTTTATTTCTCTATTCTGCACCGTTGCGCATCATCTGCAACTGGAATAGCTTAAAGGTCAAATTATGTGACTTTAACTTTTTTTTTTATCTCCATGATGGGTATGATTTGAGGATAGTGCATCACTGGATATCACTCTGTTTTTCCTTCATTTTTTTCGACTGAACGTCAAATGTCCTTGGAGCATGGCCTGCGCGGTGAGTAAATATACTTGTTCATGGATGTGTATGTTCACATGTCCCGAATCACTGGTTTTGAGGAAGAATAACTCATGCATGTTCGTGTCAGCTAGATATATTTTGTGTTTATTTGTTGCCATCCAATGTCCGTTAATGTATAATTAAAGTGGATTATTATTATAGATAGGTTTTACATGGAAGTTATCACCATAATTTTGAGTATGTCATAACGCACGACATTTATATGATTCGCCTATAAAAGGTGTATGTCATGTTCAAATTGTTTTTATTTTTATTTATTTATTTATTTATTTTTTTTGCAGAGTGACACAAATAATAAGACTGTAGAATCCAGGAGTCCATAATAAAAAAAACGACTATATAGGCTATAGCCTAATGTTAAACATGACCTTGCACTATCAAAATGTTGGGGGAAAAAAACCATTTATTTTAGGTCGTTATTTGTTAAAATGAACAAAAAAAAAAAAAAAAAAAAAAAAAAAAAATATATATATATATATATATATATATATATATATATATATATATCAAAAGAAAGTCTGCAGTATTGTGCAGCAAAACTTAGCTGTATGTATTTATGGATCTCTGTTGAGATCACACATGTCCAGATTAAGATACATGTATAGAGAACGATTTTTCCCGGTAGTTTTAGACAGATTAAAAACCAGGTGCCGGATGGATGTAGCCTTGCTGCCCGGTCAGTTTGTGCATCTCTCATTTTAATTCCCATCCGAATGTCAGTAATGTACATTTTCTACTATTTTACCTTCCCATTATTTATGCAATGCCATGATTAAACCAAAAATTCATAACAAAAGTGATACAGACACTGTCATTAACTGTGTGCCCAGCTGTACAGTGGACCAAGGTGAACAGCTGATTCCTGAAGGTTACTAGGAAAGGGCATCATCGTTTATAAAGCGCATGTTTGTTGCGCGCGCACAGAGGAATCTTCTTGCCTTTCCATAATGAAAAATGAACAGGAGCACACAGATTATAGGTTTAAATATTCATTCACGTAAAGCTGGTGTTACAGCAGTGAAATGGAGATGCATCCATGTCATCCAAAATCGCGAGGCCTGATGGCTGGTAGAGTTGCCTTCGTAAATCTGTTCTGCAGTGGGATTGGGAAAGTGATGATGAGCGCATGCGCAGGCAACTGTAAAAGACACGGGTGGGGAGAGGCACGCGCTCAGCGCTTTTGCGGTATTAAAAGAGAGTATTTCTAAAGGCGTTGAGATAAGACGTGACTGCGTTTTGACACGGAAATTATGTAAACACATTCCACTGCAGTAGGTTTGTACGTTGAACACTTGGCTATTTATTTCTCACAAACCACGTACGGACACCTGAGTGGGCAAAGATGCCACCTAAATGTTTTAAGGCAACCTGACAAGTTAAGGACTTGAATTTTATGCCAAAAGTCCAATTGTGCTTTCTTCAGCAGTGATTTTGTATGCAAAACGGTCTTAAATGAGAATCTCTACCTTCCAAACTAAAATAACATTATAAAACATTACCATTATCAACATACAGTATTTTTGTAATAGCTCTTTGGTAAATAAGTGGGGAAGTGTTGTGTTTTGTTTATGTTGGAATCTTATACATTTCATTAACTTCCTGGTAGCAAAATTAGGGTTTGATATTTTAGTATGTTGCCTTTTCCAGGTTTGCTGTTTTCTTGTTAACATTTAGCTGAAGAGCCATTAAATAGCCTATTATAGTCTGCATTTTAAAAGCAGATATTTGTCATATTTTAAGGTATTCTTCTCAAATCAGCATCTACCTATATTTATTGAACATAATATGTTTATTTACAACATTGCAATGTTATGAAAGAAATATTAAGTTATTAATGTGTTGTGCGTAATGTATTAGTTGTCTTAGCTGTCACAAAATATACACTTTCTGAGCACTTTATTAGGAACATTATGGAACATCATCGACCACCTGACACGGTCTTCTGCTGTTGTGGCCCATCTGCCTCAATGTTCAACAAGTTGTGCATTCTGAGATGCTATTCTGCTCACTACAATTGTACAGAGTGGTTATCTAAGTTACTGTAGCCTTTCTGTCAGCTCCAACCATTCTGGCCATTCTCCGTTGACCCCTCTCATCAACAAGGCGTTTCCGTCTGCAGAACTGCCGCTCACTGAATGTTTTTTGTTTTTGGCACCGTTCTGAGTAAATTTTAGAGACTGTTATGTGTGAAAATCCCAGGAGATGAGCAGTTACAGAAATACTCAAACCAGCCTGTCTGGCACCAACAATCGTGCCATGCATCACATTTTTCCCCATTCTGATGGTTGATGTGAACACTAACTGAAGCTCCTGACCTGTATCTGCATGATTTTATGCATTGCACTGCTGCAGCATGACTGGCTGATTAGATAATCGCATGAATAAGTAGGTGTACAGGTGTTCCTAATAAAGTGCTAAGTGAGTGTATAGATGACATAAGTGAGTGTATAGATGACATATTTTGTTTTGTATTTTGTCTGAAGCTTTAAGCAAGTTCAAAGATTTTTCTTGTTTTTGTTCTTCAGGTTCTTTACCCATGCTTTTCCTGTGTTACTGGATCCCCTTTATTGTTTAATAATCACTAACATTTGCTTCATTTAGTTTACATAGAGATGGATTGGCACAGTGGCTATCACTGTATTTGTTGACTTATTCTTTATGGGGGGATATTTAAGGGGAAATCGCCTCACCTTAGAATAAGAAACTTCAAACAATCTGACAATTCATGTTTCAATATGGAGAACTACATACAGAGCATCTTAGCAAGAGGTGAGGAACATAAATAAGACAAACGATAGAAAATTTCACCACATAGCATCTGTTGAGAAGATACCAGTCTTCCACAACCAACACACATCATGGGGGATCTTGGCAATAGCACGGTGGAGTTCCAACCTAAAAAGCCGGGAATGGACAGAGGAAGCTATGAGGGGGATTTCGGGGTGTCGTTGGACGAGCTGTGCTCTCTCATGGAGGTCAGAGGAGCTGAGGCACTGCAGAAGATCCAGGAGAGCTACGCAGATACGGAAGGCCTCTGTCACAGACTCAAGACTTCTCCTGCAGATGGTGAGTTGGCATGTTGTCATTTCAGCTACATTACATATACAGTAGGCTATGTTTGGAATAGCACAATACCTTTCTTACTATTTCGGCTGTATGCAGTATGTATACTGTGCACAGTATGTGCATTTTCTGAATGCATAGCACATCTGAATGATTAACTACATTTGCTAAATGAACAGAATGCACATAATACTGTATGCAACAATGGAATGCACATAACCTGAACTTTAATTTCCAGTGTGATTAGTGAACTGGAACTAGAATTTTTTTATTGCAGTGGCTACTCTTGGAAGATGATCCTAATTTGCATTCTGATAATCACATTGATTTGCATCTTGTTCTGACCACTTGCTTTCAGACCAAGTCATGTGGTCTGCCTGCATCACTATTTGGCAGCCACATTGAGATTACTTTAAAATTTATTGTAAAGCTCTCGCTTTTCTTTTAATGCTGCTCTTTGAAATACTCTCTTCTCTTCAGAAACTGTGACAGCGAGACAAAAAGAGAACCTTAGGGCATGGATGGAAAGATGAAAAGGTCAAAGAAAGAACAAGATGCACTGCAAAATTCTTTCAATTCCAGTACTCCGCAGAAATTAGATTGCCTTCCCTCATCATAACATCTAACTTGATTTACTTTTATGCAATGCTGAATTCCGGTCCTCTAATCTGAACGGGCAAGCGTTGTTTCAAGAGTGCTGATATTTAGTATAACATCACTAGGACACTTCACTGTTTGTCACTCTGCTTGTCTGTGTTCACCACATTTGACATTTGGCCATACTGTTTCTAAAATGGAAGTCTTGATATTAACTTCTTGTTTATAGAACTGCTGTATAAAAGCAGTATCACACTCGCAATGTTGCTGTTGTACTAAATATCAGGGCTTCAGTATAACAATGCTCTTGCGATATTGCTTAAGAGTGTAATGTTCCGGGAATAGAAACTGAACTAATGAAATAACCGAGCCAATTGGAATTAGTAGAGGAAATGATTTCTACAAACCACTGGAGTAACTCAATTAGGCATTACAGTGAGGGATGGTTAAGTGAAAGAGAGGCTCTGATGGAAGTTGAAAGGTTGCCAAGGGCAGCAGGTGATGATTGGCAGGGTGAGGATGTAGAGAGCTTGACCGTCTGTCTGGGTCATGCTGCCAAAACTCACACCCCGTGGTGCATCCGAAACACACTGACTTAACCATCTGTGCCCTGTGTTCTCCTGTTCTGTCCTCTCCCCTTCCTTCCTCGCACCCTCAGAGGTCAGGGATTGGCTTCTTTTGCTAACAGAATTGTTTGATGACTAATAAGCAGGCCCAGACAGAAACTGCACACACAGAATCAAAAGCTTCGCAGCTTTCCGCAGAATTGCAACATTTGTCGTTTATGAAAATTCTGCACATTTCCCTTTGCATGTTGGTTTATTACATATTTTGGCTAATTTTATGAAGCTTTCAGCTTCCTATAAGAGTGTAGTACTCTCAGCTCCATTTAACTTATTTTACTGTGTTTAAATGCCTTTCACAGAATTTTCCCTCAAAATCAGTGCAGAAAATTTGAAAAAAGTATGCTAATAAGCATCTGGGATTTCTCAACCTTTTCAATCAAGAAAGACCCATTCATGCATCAAACTAGGAATATTCAGAATGGAATACTAGCTTACTACTGCACAATGTATACTATATACTGCCTACTATTTAAAAAAAAATAGTATGTAAAACAGTAGGCATTATTCCATGATAAACGCTTCAGCTTATATATTACTGTTATAGCATAGATTATGTCACATGACCTCCTTTATGTTTTATGTGCGATGGCGTCTAGTTATAATTTTGGAAATGAAAATGGATATTTTGCATTTTTAATTCGATTTTAATTAAAATGTCTCACTTTTGGCAATCTAATCAAATAATGAGTCAAGAAAGAGATGTTAAAAGTTTCGGCTGTGATACTTCCGGTTTATTCATCACACTGGATACACTGGATATGAAAAGTCAAGTCAAGCGCATTGCAGTGTGGGATACAATATTTAATATAGTTTTCTGTTATACTGCCCATTTTGGCAAATGCACCTTCTAAATATTGCAGAAATAGTAAGAGTAGTATGTAATTATGCTATTCATAGCCCTTGGCCGATATGTACCAGTAGATGTATTTTATGGCTGACTATGCTGCCCTACAAAGCCAAACTGCGGAAACTATACATTTTGTCAAAATTTTAATTTAAATTGGGTCTATTACACTATGATCAGTCCTGACCGACAGAGTGAAACTATTTTATAATCCAAATTTGTCTAGATCAAAACTAGATTTTTTTCAGTTTCATTGTTTGTGCAGTTACTGCATTTTGTCTTTGTAGGGCAGTATGCCTGAAGCTCTCACTGAATTTCCATAAGTGGTATTTGGTCAACAACAATGACTTTGACAACCTTTTGTTAGAGGTCTGCAACCCGACCCGGCCTCTACAAACCGCCTGGTTCAGGTCAGTTTTTCACGTATGACTTTCGAGTTCGGGTTTGTAATTAATGAAAAAAATAAATAGGCCTACCCAACTTGTTTTGCACGCATGCACTAACAGACGCGTGAATGGTCGAGATAGGGGCTCTTCAGGCGAACACGTTTTTTGCTGGAGTCTGCGCTGTTTTTCAACTGTTTTTCTATGTAAACACGTGCTGGACAGATGTCTTTGTCCGCTGCACTGTGCTTCGCTGTTTCTTCAGTGCCTCGCGCAGGACTGCCGCTTTTTTAGACACTAGCTGTGTCCCAAATGAGGCACTCTACACTACGCACTTACAGAATACACTATGCACTCAGCCATGTAGTGTATACATTTTCAGCATGTAGGATCGTCCCAAATGGGACACTTAACATTTTTTTAGTACATGGAAGAATTCGCCGTTTAACAGCTGATTGAAGTAAAATTTCAAATGCACATGATGTGTTGCCACTCAGTTTAACACTTATATCTAAAATAATAAACATATTCACACAGCGTGGGTGATGGTAAAACATTCAACTCACATTTGTTAGGTGCTGTCTTCACTGAAGTTCCGCTATGTACGGCAAGCCACGATTGCTGAGTGTGCATGAAGTGTTCAACATTCCACACTCCGTTTTGATGGTAGAAGAAGTGCATCACCCGGGTACTCGTAAAACACTTCTTTTTGTTGAATTTTCAGTGTAAACATACTACTCTCACTACTTTCACTACAAAATGGTGTAGAATAGTGCAGAAGTCTATGGTTTGGGATGCACCTACTGTTAAAAAGAATTTGTATCTCAAGACACCTGCGTTCTGTATCATTCGTTGCACTTTGTCTAGCTTGTTTTTAGCGCAGGTGTTACAAAGATTCGACATTCTGAAAAAGTTCAGACTGCAAAGAGGACTTCATATGACTGTTACAATGTTACACATTGTTCCAGGTTGTTCTTTACTAAACAAAGTTTGAGCGCTTCATAAACGTTAAGCCCATGTTTTTTTCCCTTCAGATCTAGTGTGCTTCAGATCAGCTGTGCCTTGTTAAAACTGTTTATGTTTACTATTTTTATACTGATGCGAATGTTGTCTACGATGCTGACGTGAAGTACAGCCTATTGCAACAAAACTAGCTTGGAGAAGAAATTTTAAGGCCTGTGCAGACCTCTACCTTTTGTCCCTCCCAAAGGACTGTCGGACAACCCTGCAGACCTGGAGAAACGTCGGCTGGTGTTTGGACAGAACTTCATTCCTCCCAAGAAGCCCAAGACCTTCCTTCAACTCGTGTGGGAGGCTCTACAGGATGTTACTCTCATAATCCTGGAAATAGCAGCCATTATTTCCCTTGGACTGTCCTTTTACCAGCCACCAGGAGGGGACAGTGAAGGTGACTTGGTCTCTGAATTCCATTAAAAATGTATCTTAAAATGTATGTCACACTTTAAAAATATAAATGTCATTGCATTAGATACAAAGGATGATCCCAAGTGGCATCTGCAAACAAATGCTGCTAGACTTTTTTTCAGAACTAACTTCACTTTTCTAAACCATATTTGCAGTTAATGGATTATTCAGGGTTCAATACAAGTTAAGCTCAATCGACAGCATTTGTGGCATAATGTTTACTACCACAAAAGGTTATTTTGACTCACCCCTCCTTTTCATTAAAAACCCCCGAAAATATGGGTTCCAGTGAGGCACTTACAATAGAAGTGAATGGGGCCAATCTGTAAATGTTTCAAAAGTATAGCCACAAGACATAATCAATATGTGTTAACATGATTTTAGTGTGATAAAATTGCTTACTAACCTTTTCTGTGTAAAGTTATAACCAATTTTACAACTTCGTTGCCATGTTGATGTAATGTCAACAAATCCTAAAACCCTAAAATAACTATAACAATGACAATTTAAACAACTTCAGCTCAAGTAATACATGAGTATGAACAGAAGAATTAATGTAAGTGCTTTTATAAAATGATAAGCTTCACATTTCTGCCTTTAAACCATCCAAAAATTGGCCCCATTCCACTTCCATTGTAAGTGTCTCACTGTAACTTCGATTTTTGTTTTTGTTTTTTTTGTAGTAGTAGTAGTCAACATAATGTCACAAATGCTGTCGATTGAGCTTAACTTGTATTAAACCCGGAATATTCCTTTAATGTAACCGACTTGTGTCAAGGGAATTTTTAGTAGATGTATGAAGTCTGTTCCCCTCAAGTTCACACAGGTGTCCCAGCAGAGTAATGATAGGTGTAGTTCATCACATTAACTATGGACATGTTCCAAAAGTTTGACAACCAGAAATATCCAAATATTTTATTTTAATTTTGAACAGTATCTGTTGTTTTATAATTTAAAACCTAACAAACATGTTTTTTGCGAAATGTTATGGTTGGAAAAGTGTGCTTGTGTGTGTGTGTGTTTTTTTTTTTTTTTTTTAATAGATAAATGCCACTTTGTTTGATATTTTGCTATCTAAGGCAATTCATACTCATGAATATATTGCATATGTGTCCAATTGCTTTTTAAGACCGCTGTTCTTCATATTCAGGCGATTATAGAAAATAATTCCACAATACCATGGTATAGGTACCAATATAGTTAATTGGATAGCTAAGAAAAAGAATACAAGGAATGAACAGTGAGATGGATAGATAGATAAAAGAATATAAAGGATCACAAGAGATGTTTAAGTAGATACTCTAACTCAGTGTCCTCCTACACGTTTTACCTCTCTCTCTCTCTCTCTCTCTCTCTCTCTCTCTCTCTCTCTCTCTCTCTCTCTCTCTCTCTCTCTCTCTCTCTCTCTCTCTCTCTCTCTCTCTGCAGCATGTGGTAATGTGAGTACAGGTGCAGAGGACGAGGGAGAGGCGGAGGCGGGCTGGATCGAGGGTGCAGCTATCCTGCTTTCAGTGTTCTGCGTGGTGCTGGTGACAGCATTTAATGACTGGAGTAAAGAAAAGCAGTTTCGTGGCCTGCAGAGCCGTATCGAGCAGGAGCAGCGCTTTGCTGTGGTGCGGAACGGCACAGTTATCCAAATCCCTGTGGCTGAGATGGTGGTGGGAGATGTTGCCCAGGTCAAATATGGTCAGTTGAAAGCATACCTTAAAGCTGAAGTGTGTAATTATTATTTTTCAAAACATAGCTGTTGCTTGACCTTCCCTACTGCCAAACAGAGCAATATTCCCATACAGTGTTCATAATAATTTTTTTTTTTTGCAATTTTGATTGGTGATGTGGTGCAGAAGTTAGACACTTTAGCTTTAAAGGAATATTCTGGGTCCAATACAAGTTAAGCTGAATCGACAGCATTTGTAGCATAATGTTGATTACCACAAAAAAACAAAAAAAAAAGTCATAGTGTGATTGCTTACTAACCTTTTCTGTGTGAAGCTATAGCCAATGTAATGTCAACAGAGCCTAAAACGACTGTAAAAATGATGATTTAAACAACTTTACAGCTCAAATAACAGAAGAATTCCTGTTGGCCCCATTCACTTCCATTGTAAGTGCTTTACTGTAACCTTGATTTTTACTTTGAGGTTGAGTAAAAGGAGGGATGAGTAGAAATTATTTTTTGTGGTAATCAACGTTATGCCACAAATGCTGTCAAATGAGCTTAACTTGTATTGAATTTGGAATATTCCTTTAAATATATAAAACATTTTAAGTTTATTATGGTTATTTATAAAGGTTTCTGAATAAATAAACAAACAAATTAATATATTTATAAATGTTTAGAAATTTGGGTAGTGTAGCATAGTGGTTTAAGATCTATGCCAGTAACCAAAAAGATACTTCTGCCCTGCAAAGGGTAGTCCATGAATCAGAATCATGTCTGAGCAAGACACTTAAATAATTTATACACATGTACGTTATTTAAACACTTATTTACACTTATTAATATATACATATCATTTTATTTTATTTAATTATAGACTATAAACTTTAACTATATAAACTTAAATCTTAATTTATTAGAATTAATAGAGTTTTACTTAATTTAGCTGATTAGAGGATGTAGCACTCAAAGGCTGGCATGATGTAATTGATCTTTTGCCATCACTCTGGGGTTTCCTAGGCGACCTCCTGCCTGCGGATGGTGTTCTCATCCAAGGGAACGACCTGAAGATCGATGAGAGCTCCCTCACCGGAGAGTCTGATCACGTACGCAAATCCGTCGACAAGGATCCCATGCTGCTGTCAGGTAGGGAGTAAAGGTTATATAAGTGAACATATGTGTGCATGTACTTGCGTGGGCTTGTGTGGAGTGGGTTGGCCCTATGTGTGTGTGTTATTAAATATACAGTTTTGAACAATCTGAATCATAAAACAGATTTGAAGTCCACGCTAACTATTGATGCAACCTAGTGGTCAAAGATTTTTTGTTAACTAAAAAGCTGGAGGTTTAAACCTGCAAGGTAAGGTACTGTCCCTTTAACTGAAGATGGCCCCATTTTATGGCAACATCATTTGTGTACTGTAGCTGTATACTGTAACACTAAGTGGCGGGCTGTGCGTTTAAAGTCTAGGCCTTCAGTGTGATTCATGCCATTTTCACAATAAATAAGACACCTTATGCCTTTGGGCATCATACATTATGTCGCAGCTAACTAGTAATATCAATTGACATTTTAAAAACTCGTCCATGCATGAAAGCGAGAACTTGAAACACTTAATGCTCAATCAAGCCTAATTTTAACTGCAGCATGACTGTTTTGTGAAATGAACGTCTCCCGAACAGACATTCAAAAATCAAAATTTTTCATATGAATCTACCAAGGAGGTTTATAATACCTGGAAAAATCTATCTAATAATATTTGCGATTTAAATGTTGCTTGCAGTAAATTTAGTTTCGCCAGGGTACACGGTTATGCTGCGTTCCATTCAAGTTGGATGAGGATATTCCTACTTGATATCTCCGAACATAAATGCATTCCATTCCCCGTTATTCGGAACTGCAAAGCTCCCGTTAGTTTAGCAGGGGTTTGGCTAACATTAGAGATGTCTCTTAGCAGCCCAACTCATAAACAGTGCTGCAGTGCTAGCATTTGTGCTTCAGGTGTACGATTATCAAAAGAGATTATAATGTTTTATACCTGTTTCTGCAGGCGTTTGTTAAACAAGCTTTAATATCATGTAATGTGGAAACTAACTCATTTATCGATATTACTTAAAGTGAATGCTTATCACTTACTTTGTATATCTCCTTGAGTGCTGACATGTTTGTGTGACATTATGCCCCTGCATCTCGGCGAAATCGGAGTTGAGAATATCTGCAGGAGCCTACAAGTTGTAATTCTGACTTTTAATATGCATTCCATTGCACTTTTCCTAGTAGGAATTGTAAAATCCAATTTTCCGAGTTGAATGGAACACAGCACTTCTTTTCAAAACATGATCCGACACTGAATTCTCAAGCAAGCCTAATTTACACTTAGAAAACTCCTGGGGCCTGATGTATAAACGTTGCGTACGCACAAAATTGGCATTGAAATGTGCGTATGCAATTTTCCACGCACATATCAGGATTTATAAAAAATAAACTTGCCATAAATATGTGCGCACCATACGGACAATCTTGACTGTGCGTACGCACTCTTTTACTGGTGTATGTGAACTGACGACTCCAGCTGGACAAATAATGAACTGAACAGATTGATTATAAACTCTGATTTTCATTTAATTCACATTTAGAATAAAAAAGAATGTAGTTAAGCACTTAAAACAGAAGTAATCATTAGCAAGCCAATAGTAGGCTAAATTATTTTTATGTAACTAATTGAAAAGGCATTCAAATATAAGTTGTAAAAGGGAAATATTGGTTTGGGATGCACTATGTTTGGAGAACTTTTCCTTGTCCTTATTGAGAAGGAACATACAGTAACTAAAAATGACAGCAAAGATTTCTTAGTCTGAGATATTTTCTGTTCTATTGCAATCTATTGCTATCACGCACTGAGATAAGTATAGCATTTGAATAAAGATTATCTGTCTGACTGACATGAAATGGCTTGGTAAAATGGGCAGTAGCTATAAGACAGGCACTGCTGGACACATTCAGTAGTCGAATGGTCCATTGGAGAGACATGTCTCATTAGAAACAGTATTGTACAGCTGCAAACAGGTACAGAAATGCACATCAAATGTGCTGCCTGCTCCACTTCATCCCGACCCTCATTGCAATGAAACCCCCATTCTAGTCTAAGAAAAACTTTATGAAAAGTACATTTGCTGTTCAGCTGTTTTTTTAATAAAAAATACCAGTCAAATATAAAATCTTAGTAATCCGATGATATCAGACAATGCTACACAAAGAATTTTAATCATTTTCGTTTTGTTTCCAGTACTAAATATTTAACTTCTCAATACTCTTAAACGATTTAAAAGGTTTTCTGAGAAGCAAAATTGCTTAGGTTAGATTTATGTCTGCAAAGATAAAAACATTTTGCCAAGGGATATTCAAGATATATTCTTTGAAAAGTTCATATCTTAATAAATGTTTCTTCATGGTGCAGCATCTAACCTTTGGGCACATGTGACATTTACAGTCTTATCTCTTATAATGCAGTTTCTCGTACTGTTAAATGAAGTAATCACATGTCTGGATGGTGAAATGCAGATGGTAATTGTATGCAGATTAGGATATGCATAGTAAAAACAGGCGCTGTACCCTCCATATATAGTTATTTTGGGGAGGAGATGGGGTGGGGAATGAATCACGTGCATGTACGCACAATCTTCCGCTAGCTGGGATTTATTAAAGAAGCTACGCAAATTAAAAAAATAAAAATAAAAATTAAGGGATCTACGCGCAGTTTCTGGCAAAATCTGACTTTTGTGCTTACGCACACTTTTAGGAAGAAATCTAAGCAGAGTTTTATACATGAGGCCCCTGATGTTGCTATAACAATGCAAAAAGCACTTACCAATTTACTTGAAGTGAAAATCAGCCCTCTTTTCCTGTTTAATGGATTAAGCAATCACACAGTCATGCAAAACATCTCGTGTTTTTAAATCCATAAGGATCTCTTTCTCAATGGTGATGACAGCCGACTCGTCAGCAAGATCTCACGCTTTTCGCTCTTGAATTGCTACATAACTTAAAGCGTGATTGCGTCACTCAAGGCCAGCTAGAATGCCTCGACTGGGACAAAGATCACACCCACCAAGAACAAATAAATCAATCTGATTGGCTGATGATTCTGACAATCTGACTTTAGTTGCTCATTCATTTGCACTGTTGAGGGATTATGTGGAAATTCTGAAGGCCTGAGGGGGTGGAGCTCAGACTCATGCGCTGCTTTGGCATGGCTTCGGGCGTGCGATTTGTGAAACAGTTGTCACACTTTGCTTGTAAGCATCAAGGAATAAATTCTGACTGGATAATTCGTTTTTCTCTATTTGTTTGAAGATTAATTAAGAGTGTAAAGCGATGTAAAAATACATAGGCAAAAAGGTGATTGAGAATGAAAGGATGAAAACATTTATTTATTTTGCATTTTAGGCCAGCAGAGAAGGCTTTGCTGGCCCTGAGAAATTGCCACTGGTAACACTGTGTCCTAACCAGATGCTAAGCGACAAGATTCCAGCGACAAGCAAATTTTCTATCCACACCAAAATCAAAACTGCTGCATGATGCACAGAAATCATGTAACACAGCCAACCAGAGATATTTGACATTTAACGTATGAGTAGAGTTATGAGTAGCAGGATTTTGGACTACTGAGATTTCACAGTGCACAGAAATAGAAATCAAGTGATTGACAAAATGTAGTGTTGCTTTTCTCTTGGTGCTGTCATGACTGGTTGGGTTAAAAAATGATAATTCATTGTGTTCAGAAATCAATCAGCAATGTCTCTTTTAAGGCTGGCATTGTTTCGATTGGTCTGAATGCATGTGATTTATTGTTTTCTGGGATGGGAACGTCTCAAAGTATTCTGCCAGTACTTTAACACTCACCGTGTGCAGCGCTTGGGCTAAATCTCATTGACTGCTTTATTGAGAGAGTGTCCCTTAGGGCTGCTGAACAGGTTAATCAGATTTCTGCCTCCTCTTTGCTTCCTGGAGAAGCGGTCAGATTTGTGTAAGGCCTAGTTGACCTGCGCTGCCACTTCTGTGTAATGATCACAGCTCTCCAAAACAGCATCTGTTTCTCTGCTTGGCCACACACATATCGTTAACCCACAACCTCAACATAGTCAAGTGTGAATTAAAAATCTATGGAAATATTGCATGCTTTTAGACATGCATGCGTAACATGATTATGATAGTCTTTACATTTTTTTAATTGACATTTAACGGAGAATAATGAATGCTAATTTGTAGCAAAGAAAGAACTTAGAATATCATTATCACTTTATGTTTTAACTCTTTTGAATGCCCAATTTAAAATGTCGGAAATTGTGGCGAATCTCCCATATAAATAAGGTGTTTGCATTAAGATTAGTACTGCAACTTACAACTGTTTTGATAATCCATTGATCTATTGATTATTTCTTCAAATAATTGATTAATTAGATAAAACAATAATGTTCAGCATTTTATTTAAAAAGCATGTTATTCCACATCTTGCCCAGTGTGATGTGCAGATATTTGGAAAACCTCTCCATCCATCTTGTTTTATTGACAAGTTTTGTTTGTCGATATCCATCTTCTACAATTAATTATCAAGGGGTACATATTCTTTCCCCAGTCATTATGGGAGCAGTGCCTCCTCTCGATATATAGATTTGGAAGCTTCTGTTGTGAAGGAGGACATACAGTGATTTGCAGAACAAAGAAGCAATCTGGCTCTGTTTAATTGGATTAGATACCAGTGTTTAAAGGCCAGTGAAAGAGAGACTTCAGTTTTGATCCTTGGTTCAGACCAGCACAGGGGTTACACAACAAACAACCATACACGCTTGTTCATACACTGTATTACATGACCCTATTCGTGAGTGACACAATTGGCTGAGGAGTGATGCAATAACAGTAGGCCTATATACACTCAAGCATTAACCCTAATATACCAAGGTAATTCCTAATAATTCCTACAAATGGAGTAGCTGTGCTACAAAACTGATTTATTTTTCTTTAAGTATGAAGTATTTTATGACACTTTTGAATTTAAAAATAATTTATCAAAATAATGATTTAAGAGAATTAAATTATGTAATTTATTGTTTTTAATTAAACATACTCTGGCTATTCTGCATATGTTGTGATACTGATGGACGTGAATCATGAGCGTAAAACATTAAAACTAGGGATGCACCGATATAAAACATTTTGGGCGATACCGATTTTGACAGAAAAACTGTATGCCGATAACGATACAGACACCAATATTTTGCATCGTATCTTAATTTGTCATCAGATCACTGTTTTACTACATTTACAAGTGGTACAAAAGCTTTTTCACTGTTCTAACAATAAATAAAATCCATTGAACACTGTATCTGTTAAACACATGACAGCCAAATTCTGTGATACCACAGTGAGAGAGCCCTAGTGATACAAGATACAAATGATAAAAAAGATACAAAAAATGACTAAAATGATAACATGATGATTGATATGAAAAAAAACAAAACATATTTTGTACTTCTAAAACATTTTTGCATTTGTTTATGCAGTTTAAAACGCAGCCTTTTAAGGTTTAATAATCGCACAAAGCCATACTGCGATTTCAATCTTAATTCAATCAATCATGCAGGATTAATGATATCATAACAATATCTCAGAAGTCAAAGTCTGCTGGTTTCAAAGCTTTTTGGATGGCTTTTTTTCCACATTAACGTAAAAACATGTTCTTAGGAGTGCCAGCCCTTCTACATATTGTGGCTATTATTATTTCTGGATTGTTTATTTGAATTCACAGAGTCTTTACAAAGTGTGTTACTAATTAATTATAAATAAACCATTGTTTTTTCATATCCGCTTATTGCCGATATGCTGATGATATATATCAGCAGCAGATACATCGGTGTATCCCTAATTAAAACACTGGCAAGTATCATGGTATTACCATGTTTTTTACTGACATGATACCATGGTAATACCATGTTTTTTTACTTGGACCATGGTAATACAATGCAACTTTTTTGAAGTACCTTGACGTAATGTGAAAGTACCATGATATATGAATGTAGTAATCATACAGTGCCATGGTATTACCATCTGATGCCATCGCTGGACCATAGTACTGATACAGTGCTTTTTTGAAAGGGAGATTTTATGATCTTCTCAAATATATTATCTTATTAATCTGTATACTGTATATTTATCTACAAATATACTGATCATAAATTTATCTCATATTAAAACTATTTATACCAATCCGCCATTGCCCTGTGAATATTTGTTCACAGCATTTGGAACTTGTAGTAAATGGTGTTAAGTTTAAGGTTTAAGCCAACCAGCATTTGCAATGCATTATACATTTGTAATGAGACACATTTTTGAGTCAATTCTGATTTTATGTTGACTTGGGGTACATACACACTAAGACATTTTCGTTTGATATCTCAGTTTTCAGTTTCCTAATATCATTTTTTTCTAAAGAATGCGGTAATGGAGAGGTAATGCTAAAAAATGGGGGTAATGTTTTTGAAACGCTTAGTTTTCGGTGGAATATAATGCTGTTCTAATGAGGATGAGATGTGTAAACGTTGCAAAATCAATTCATTTTCAAATGAATATGTATAAGTGTGGACATGGTCTTAATAGGAAGAGCTGCGGACTTTGAGGCATTGTGGAAGGTGAAGAGTAAAAGTAAAACTGTAAAGTTGAAAGTTTTCTGTCTGTCCACTGATTGGCAGGCACTCATGTAATGGAGGGGTCGGGGAAAATGGTGGTGACCGCAGTCGGTGTCAACTCTCAAACTGGAATCATCTTCACCCTCCTGGGGGCCGGAGAGATGGAGGAAGAGAAGAAAGACTGCAAGAAAGGTTGGTGTCTTCCAGTTATTTTAGCACATTATACAAAGGATTGAAAAATTAGCAGGAATGAACATTTAAATTATAAAATGTTTGGGGTCTGAGTGCAATAGTGACTGCCCACTTTTTCAGCAGCCTTTTTTCAGGAAGTGTTTTTCCCATTCATTTTCTCCATGGGAATTTTAAAAAGTCTTTAAAACAAGAGTTCTAAGCCATGAACTAAACCAACCAGCTCATTACAACCTTTGATTTGAAGCACAATTATATGAAACCATATGAAAAAAAAAAAGAGTATACAAAGTAGCATACTTTGCATTATATAGTATACACCACTTAACAACCTCTAAGCTCATGGTTTGTTTATCTTGAAATGTTATCAATGCAAATCACTTTCTCTATGGAGAAAATGAATGGGATATTTACTTGTGGAACCCTGCTGTTGCACTCTTACATTTCGATGTAGTGAAATATTCAGAAATATTGCTCACTCATTTGATTTGATTTGATTTTTTCATTGTTTTTGTTCAACATTTTGATTTTATTTTATGTCTTCGTTTTCACGTACCATCTTCATTCTTGTCCTGTCCTCTGTTTTCCAACAATTCTATTAGAGGTCAATAGTAATTCATCCACGCAGTTGCCCAGTGTTGAAGCCAAAGAACACACCATCAGAAATGGTAGGTGATATTCACAATAGAGAGAAAGCTCATAAACAGACGAATCATGGTTTTAAATCTCCATATCTGTCTAATATTTCCCTCCATGTTTTATGTTTTATTTCTCATATAATTTGTTCATTCATGTCAGCTACATTGATCTCTATAAGCAATAGATGATATTTGATGTCATTGAAAGACTTTATTAACTTTCACAGGTAAACAAGATGGGACTCTGGAGAACAATCAAAATAAAGGTGACTTTCAAGATTAGTGCAATGACTTGATTAGAATTGAGTTATAATTGCAATTTATAAATGATAATAATAAAAAAGCTATAATAATTTATGAAAATGTATTTAGTTTACTTAACTTTTACTTCTATAAAAGATGGGTAGACAGTGAGATGGAATTATTACTGTAACAGAGGCTATGTTCGGAATGGAATACTAGCATACTGCATACAATGCAATATGTACTGCACACAGTTTTTTTAAATGTTGTATGTAAATTAGTATGTAATTATAAGCATTTTAAATGGTAGTATGTTACATTTGTTGACACATGACCTCATTATGCTCCATGTGTCTTACCAGTTATCTCGGAAATAGAAATTATTTTGCATTCCTTCATTTAGTTTCATGTTCAAATGTCTTAATCTTTGATAGTGAAAATTTTGTCTAATGAATCTAAATAATGAGTCATTTAACTAAATTAAATGATGGAAAAAGATATTGAAAATATAGTTGACATTGCATTCCAGTTAATTTTTTGCATTAGAAATGGAAGGTCAAGTCAAGCGCCCTTGCGTAGTAAGCTCTGGTATAGTGCATATTTTGGCACATTTAGTAGGCCATCTGGGTATTCCATGCATACTGCTAAAAGAGTAAGAGTAGTATACTATTCTGAACATTCACAACAATTACCCATACTTCTGCTTGCCTGATCACTTTGTCTCTACGCACCATAGCCAAGAAACAGGATGAGGCTGTTGCCATGGAGATGCAGCCTCTAAAGAGTGCGGAAGGTGGAGAAGTGGAGGAAAAAGAGAAGAAGAAAGCCGGTGTGCCCAAGAAGGAGAAGTCAGTTCTTCAGGGCAAACTCACCAAGCTGGCAGTGCAGATTGGCAAAGCAGGTAGGAAAATCTACAGTTTTCAGGTCTTTTAGGTGAAGGAAGAAAAAGTCCCTTAAACTTACTGTACATCGAAGGAGGGACCTGGGCCCAGTTGCTAGAATCCCCTTAAGTTAAGAACATTCTTAGTTATAATTGTACAGCGAATGTCACAAACAAACAGTTTTCTTAACTAAAGGGGTTTCTTGCAACTGTCTGCTGAGCAATATCTAGGTACCTAGAATATTATATAAACTTGGAATGGGCTCTTTTGACTTGGGCCAGTAAGCAACAGTGAGCAACATTTTAAAGCCCTCTCAGAACATTTAGCAACCACATAAGAATGCCCAGACAACCACCCAGAACAAACCCTAGCATTGTGGTGAGTTTTGTATATTTTGTATGAGTTTTGTGTAAATTGTGTGACAAATTACTTGTTCCTTATTTGTATAGTAAGTCAATTTGGATAAAAGCATCTGCTAAATGGCTAAATGTGACCAAGTAACACATTTTTAGAAAATTTATAATCTATAAATCTATTGCAGTTATTTATTTGATATATATGATTCATAGTTTACAGTTGTTAATTCAGTGTTAATGCGTAAAGTCCTGTTATTATAAACTTATGTGTATAGACTATTTAATCTGTTTTTAATCTGATTGTGTTTTAAATCTGCTGTCCCCAACAGGTCTGGTGATGTCCGCCATCACTGTGATTATACTGATGCTGTACTTTGTGATCGAGACGTTCGTCATTCAAGGGCGGGTGTGGCTGACGGAGTGTACACCTATATATGTACAGTACTTTATGAAGTTCTTCATTATCGGAGTCACAGTTCTGGTGGTAGCTGTGCCAGAGGGTTTGCCACTGGCTGTCACCATATCGCTGGCCTACTCTGTAAAGGTACATCAAAAATAAATCGTTGGTCTTTTCTGTAAAGCTCTTATTAGATGTTACCAATAAAGCACTAGGCTGTCCTATACAGTTGAGTCAGCAATTAATAGCTTGCAAAAGTACGTTAATATTATTCCACTGAACCATTTTATCACTTACAGACTTTGTGAAAATTTGTGGCCACTTTAAAACCAGTCAAACGTTTGGACACACTTGATTTAATTGATTTATATTATCTTAAAAAAAAAAATTTGAAATAAGGCTTATGCTTAAGTGCTTGAAATTAGTTCTGTGCACAAATATAAATTGTGCCTACATATGAATTTCTTCACCAAATCACATTTTTCATTTAATTTTATGGATGAATTGGACCTGATAGCACCTCAAGTGGATACCTTATGAAGTTGGTTGAGAGAATCCTCAGTATGTGCAGAACTGTAATCTATGCAAAGGGTGGTTTCAATACAAGAGTTTTAATTAGTTAAAACTGTTACATAATTTTCATACTTCCATTTGTTTTACTTCATACTTTTGATGACTTAAAGGGATAAATCACCCAAAAATAAAAATTATTTTATCAATTACTCCTCATGCCATCCCAGATGTGTATGAGATTTTTTTTTAAGAATATCTCAGCTCTGTAGGTCCATACAATGCAAGTGAGTGGGTACAGAAATTTTGAAGCTCCAAAATGCACATACAAGCAGCATAAAAGTAATCCATAAGACTCTAGTGGTTAAATATATATCTTCATAAGCGATATGATAGGTGTGGGTGAGAAATAGATCAATACTTAAGTCCATTTTTACCATAAATTTTCCTCCCTGCCCAGTAGGTGGCGATATGCAAAAAGAATGCAAATCGACAAAAATAAAAGAAGAAGAATGTGAAAGTGGAGACTGATAGTAAAAAAAGACTTAAATATTGATCTATTTCTCACCCACACCTACCATATCACTTCTGAAGATATAGATTTAACCACTTGAGTCTTATGGATTACTATTTTGATGTCTTTATGTACTTTTGGAGCTTAAAAATTTTGGTAGCCATTCACATACATTGTGAGGACCTACAGAGCTGAAATATTCTTCTAAAAATCTCTGTTTGTGTTCAGCAGAAGAAAAAAGTCATACACATCTGCAATGGCATGAAGGTGAGTAACTGATGAGAGAATTTTCATTTTTGGGTCAACTATCCCTTTAACTGTCATTCTAAAATATGGAAAATACTGTAATAATAATGAGGAATTATTTTTTTTTCTGAAACATTTTGACTGGTAGTGTATACAACATGTAATGAATATTAACAAAATGTTAGTTCAGCAGCTTTTAGCTAAATACACATAGTTGAATTTAGAAATCACATTAAGCAGATTTTTCACCCCTCTAATCCTTTTTTCCTGTTCCTGTTTAATGCTTTCCACAGAAAATGATGAAGGACAATAACCTAGTGCGTCATTTGGATGCATGTGAGACTATGGGCAATGCCACGGCTATCTGCTCAGATAAGACAGGCACCCTCACCACTAACCGGATGACGGTGGTGCAGATTTTCATGGAGGACCAGAACTTCTGGGACATCCCATCACCAGACCAGATTAACCGCAAGACACTGGAGCTCATCACCAGTGCTATCGCTGTTAACTGCGCCTACACCTCCAATATCATGGTGAGAGGCATTTACTAAAGCAATAAGCAGTGTTGCAGTGATCAAAACAATGTGCAGTCCCAATCAAATATCACTAGTATTCTACTTATTTCATAAAATTATTGACAGGCCTCACAGAGCTTTGTAGTTAAAAATAATGTATTCCTTTCATCAGCTTCCTCTCTATTCATCTCTTTCTCCAGGCTGCAGATAAGGAGGGTGGGCTGCCCAAACAGGTGGGTAATAAGACAGAGTGTGCTCTGCTAGGTCTGGTGCAGGGCCTGAAGCAGGATTACCAGGCTGTGAGAGAGCAGATTCCTGAAGAAAAGCTCTATAAAGTATACACCTTCAATTCTGTCAGAAAATCCATGAGCACCGTCATTCAGATGCCTGACAGAAGCTTCCGCTTATACAGCAAAGGAGCCTCTGAGATTCTGCTCAAAAAGTAAGTTCAGTTGTCTTTGGAAAAGAACAGCTTTGATATTTGATAACTCTATATCTGTTCTTCTGGAAAAAAGTCACATACTGTAGATATCTTCTAATTACCATCTGGGTCTAGTCTTTGTCAAAAGAAATTGAACATTTCTCTCTTTATTCCAGATGCTCGTTCATTCTGGCCCGTGATGGCGAGGCTCGAGCATTCAGGCCACGGGACAAGGATGATATGGTGAAAAAAGTGATTGAACCGATGGCATGCGATGGCCTCCGTACGATCTGCATTGCCTATCGGGAGCTTCCAGCTGACCCCATGCCAGACTGGGACAATGAGACAGACATTGTCTCCAACCTTACCTGCATCTGCGTGGTTGGCATTGAAGACCCTGTGCGACCTGAGGTATATAGACGGTTTTATTGCCTTGGATATGTGTGTGAGTATTCTCTTAGATCTCAGCTGTCTTTGAGTGCATAATGCTCAGACAATATTTGTTGGCAGGTACCCTGGTACACTTAGTTCTCCTCAATCTTTATTTGAAAAAGCTTTCGTGAAAGATTTTGCTGCTGTTGAGCCAAAAGAGAAGCAAAGTCTGCAGATGAGAAACTTTAGACTCTTAAGACATCAAAAGGCTTGCAATGTTATAAATAATGCATTGTTATGTGGCAAGTTCCAGTGTGTGCTTCATTATAAGATGTGTCTGAAAGGGTTAGTTCTCCCAAAAAGGAAAATTCTCTCATCATTTACACACCCTCATGCCATCCCAGATATGTATGACTTTCTTTCTTCTGCAGAACAAAAACAAAGATTTTTAGAAGAATATCTCAGCTCTGTAGGTCTATATAATTCAAGTGAATGGTGACAAGACCTTTCAAGCTCCAAAAATCACATAAAGGCAGCATAAAAGTAATTCATACGACACTAGTGGTTTAATATATGTCTTCTGAAGCAATGCAATCACTTTGGGTCAGAAACAGTTCACTATTTCAGTCCTTTTTCAATGTGAAAAGGTGAAAGTGGAGATTTATATCTAAAAAGAACTTAAATATTGATCTGTTTCTCACCCACACCTATTATATCACCTCTGAAGATATGTATTTAACCACTGGAGTCATATGGATTTCTTATATACTGCCTTTGTGTGATTTTGAGAGCTTGAATGGTCTGGTCACCATTTTGTATTCTGCAGAAGAAAGTCATACACATCTGAGATGGCATGAGGGTGAGTAAATTATGATATAATTTTAATTTTTGAGTGAATTATCCCTTTTAAGATGCTGTATATCATGGATGTTTTATTGATATTGATGCTTGTTTTTGAGTTGTAATTACATAAACCAATTGTATTCCAATCAGGTCCCAGATGCTATCACGAAGTGTCAGCAAGCGGGCATCACTGTGCGTATGGTGACGGGTGACAACATCAACACTGCACGTGCCATTGCTGCCAAGTGTGGCATCATCCATCCCGGTGATGACTTTCTGTGTATGGAGGGGAAGGACTTCAACACACAAATCAGAAATGAGAAAGGAGAGGTACACTTCCCGTTTTTATTACTGTGTACAAACGTGGGACTTAGCAAGCTGTACCTTATGTAGTGTATTAATTTAGATCAGAGGTTAGTTCTGAAGAAACAGTACCAAATGAGGACCACACTTGGAATAGAAAACTGCCTAATATATACTGTAAGTATATGTCACCAAGCTAGACAACCTGTATTGTTAGATGTGTAGACAGACAAGGCCCATAAAAAGTTTTTGAAGCTCAGTTGGCCGTTTCCAACTTTTTTTGCAGATTGAGCAGGAGCGCATTGACAAAATTTGGCCTAAACTCAGAGTTCTGGCTCGATCTTCCCCTACAGACAAACACACCCTAGTCAAAGGTGAGTCTGTACTCACAATATTGCATTCATAGCGTATTTCTCCATTATGGTCCCAATGGAATTCTTTCATAATCAAATAAAGCGGAAAACTGGCAAGAAGATTGATTGCTTTTTCACTAACCTTTTTTTAATTTATTGATTATTTTGATGATGATTCAATTTGTCAGCATTTTGGTTAGCTATTACAGATTTTACATTATAAATGTTTTGGCCAAACATTATAAAAGGTTTTATGTAATGAAACCACCTCCTTCAAATTTTGTCGTGTGTGTTTGTTGTGTTCTCAGGAATCATAGACAGTACCATTTTGGAGCAAAGACAGGTGGTTGCAGTCACAGGTGATGGCACAAACGATGGACCTGCCCTCAAAAAAGCTGATGTGGGCTTTGCTATGGTGAGAAAATCCAATAAAATGTATAATAATAATAATTAAAAAAAAGTCCATTGTTCACAGAGTAGACAGTGATTGATTTCTCTGTTTACATAGGGAATTGCTGGCACAGACGTGGCCAAAGAGGCATCTGACATCATTTTGACAGATGATAACTTCTCCAGTATAGTAAAGGCCGTGATGTGGGGCCGAAATGTGTACGACAGCATCTCCAAGTTCCTACAGTTTCAGCTCACCGTTAATGTGGTGGCTGTCATAGTAGCCTTCACTGGTGCCTGCATCACGCAGGTAAATGCATACACATACATACACTTAAACACATACGTATATGCAAAAATATGACTTAACATTTAATATGTGGTCTTTTTTTTTTTTTGTCTGTGTCTATGTATGTGTGTAGGATTCACCCCTCAAGGCTGTGCAGATGTTGTGGGTCAATCTTATCATGGACACTTTCGCTTCACTGGCCCTTGCCACGGAGCCGCCCACTGAAGCCCTGCTACTGAGGAAGCCCTACGGCCGAAACAACCCCCTCATATCAAGAACCATGATGAAGAACATCCTCGGACATGCAGTCTACCAGCTCATCATCATCTTCACCCTGCTCTTCGTGGGTACGTTCCTCTGAGCATTGGTACTATCAGAGGATTAGACGGGGGGAGGAAAGAAGCATACTGGACAAAAAAAATTGCAGAGAAGATATACCATGGGTTAAATTATTAAAAGTGTTCCGGCACCTTTAATTCAACAAAGAAAAACAATTAATGGCAGTTTGTTTGTCAATCCAATCTATCCATCTAAGGTCCAGTCCAGATTTGACTGAAATGCATCCCAGTTTCTGATATACATTCACTGATAGTTAGAAGCAATTTTGCTTGGTTGTTTATATACGTCCTTGAATATATACTGCATTTCCATCCCTCACAGCCTCATTTTCATTTGCGTCAAAATAAATATGCCGTTTACTCTAACTAAACTGTATACAGTAAGGAGAGAATAGCAGAAACCAGGAGAAATGAGGAGGGTGTTTGTGTGAAAAAGGAAAGAGAGTGCATCTTTGTTCAATCCATCTTTTCCTGCTCCATCCATTTCATCAGGTGAGAAGATCTTTGATATAGACAGCGGGCGTAACGCTCCGCTTCACTCTCCTCCCTCTGAGCATTACACCATCATCTTCAACACCTTCGTCCTCATGCAGCTCTTCAATGAGATCAACGCCCGTAAAATCCATGGAGAGAGGAACGTGTTTGATGGGATCTTCTCAAACCCCATCTTCTGTTCAATCGTGCTGGGGACTTTCGCAATACAGGTGCGAACACATACAAATCTTTAGATATTCAAGTCTGGATTTTCTGAATTCCTCCCAGACTTCATCAATGGTCTTTATAATCTAGATGCTTCGGGATGTCATTATATGCATCTCAATATATATGTGTTTCAATATTTCCTGTTATATGAATGGTTAAAAAAAGCATATGAAATTATGACTGCTAACTCTTTTACTCCCCACTACACCTTTTTTGCTTTTGCTCAGCTACTACCAACAAGCCCAGATGTAGGATTAGACTATAGTTTTACAGTGTTTTTTAAAGAATAATAGCAATGGCTAGTTTGATGCTTTATGCTTTACACAAGGATGAAAGTGAATGTGCACCAAGCTCTACACCTGAGACTTTTTTCTGTGTGGATTTGTAGGTTGTGATCATACAGTTTGGTGGGAAACCTTTCAGCTGTTCCCCCTTAAATGCGGAGCAGTGGCTTTGGTGCCTGTTTGTGGGAATGGGCGAGCTGCTCTGGGGACAGGTAAGTGCTGTCTTTTAATCTACCTCTCTGCTTCTAGTTTTTTCAGTGGCTGAAGCCGATATTTATAGGGCTGGTTGGCAGATGAGATATACCAAGGATGTAGGGGGGATGGACCATATTGCATTTAAATGTGCATGAGTGCTACACCATATCCGTTTCTGTTTCTATAACACTTCACTGCATTAGTTCCAAGTCTTCAAAAATGTCAGCTTTCACTGCAGTGTTTTCTTTATCTTTATTATATTCTTTTTTATGTAGGTAATAGCATCAGTGCCAACACATCATTTGAAGTGTCTGAAAGAAGCAGGCCATGGGCCAGCTCCAGATGAGATGATGGATGAAGAACTCGCTGAGGATGAGGAGGAGATCGATTGCGCAGAGAGAGAGCTGAGGCGAGGACAGATCCTGTGGTTCAGAGGACTTAACCGAATCCAGACTCAGGTGACGTTCAGTCTCTGTCAATTTCTGTCTGTTTTAACTTTTCTTTTGATTTGTTTCTGACAGGGACAGCTGTTCCCGCATAGACACATATTGCCTTAAAATGCCTTCTGTGCCACATGCTCCACTTGCGCACTAAGAGTTTTTATTTTTGTTTTTTACTTTCTTCATAGCTTAAACATATTTTTTCTTTCTTCACCAGCCTTTATACATTTACAAAAAAGATTAATATTTAATGCATTTTCTATGTTCTTTGTAACTTCTCTCTCCCTTAATTCAACCTTTATTCTCTCTGCTGCTTGATCGATCCTAAGTATTATTTCTTCTACGTGTATTATGTCACAACTTGGTAACTATTATTGCACTTTTTGAGTTTTTAAATATGATCACTGTTTGAATAAGAGACCAATGCTTAGAATTTGAGGTATCACACTTTTAAGGCACAAAACATACTCTACGCAAGTACGTGAACGCAAACGCCTCTAGCTATGCAAGCTATCAGAGCATAATTCATAATGCAACACAAGTACGCACTGAATTCTCAGTGTCACTCAAACTTGTTTTTTGCGTCGTTGCGTTCAGAAATGTGTCAGAGCACAGTTAATAACGCAACACAAGTACCCAGTGCATTCCAAGTTTCACGCAAGCTTGATTTTGTGCTTTGTTATGTAACTTCGGAACACACAGCGCAATTCATTACGCAATGCATGCGTTGCAGTCTACGCGTTTGAATTCTACATGTAACACGCAAGCTTGATTTCGTACATCGTTGTGTTCCAAAATGTTTTAAAATGTAATTCAGAATGCAACACAAGTACCCCTTGCATTCTCCGCATCACGTAAGATTTGTCTCGCGTGAGGTTTTGTTCCAAAATGTGTCAGAGCGCAGTTAATAATGCAAACGTAATGCAAGTACCTGTCACGTTTCCAATGTCACGCAAGCTTGATTTTGTGCATCATTGCATTCCTAAATGTGTCAGAGCACAGTTAATAATGCAACCTAAATTCCTGTTGCATTTCCAGTGTCACGCAAGCTTGATTTTATGCGTCGTTGCGTTCCAAAATGTGTCTGAGCGCAGTTAAAAACGCAACACAAGGACCTGTTGCATTTACAGTGTCACGCAAGCTTGATTTCATGAGTTGTTGCGATCTGAAATGTGTCCGAGCGCAGTTAATAACGCAACAAAAGCACCAGTTGCATTCCCAAATGTCAGAGCGCAGTTAATAACAGAAGCTTGATTTTGTGCATTGTTGCGTAATTTGTAACAAGTTGTGCAATTTTTTAACACAACACGTGCATAGCATTCTACGCATTGAATTCTCAATGTCACGCAAGCTTAATTTCGTGCATCGTTGCATTCCAAAATATGTCAAAACTTAAAGGTGCAATATGTAACATTTTTCATGTAATATTCGCCTTTTTTTTTTCTTTTTTTTTTTTTGCCAATGTGTGAACGGCTTGTAACACAACTTATAACAAAATGAGCTCTTACCGGACTTCCTAGGTTGCCTATTAAAGCCTGTAGACTGATTTTCATGCGAAGGGAGCGGGTCGCTTTTGCCGGGAAAATCCAAAGGATGTGATGTTTATGCGCGCTCCCGAGAGCCTTGCCTCAGTGCTTCTCTTCCGCTATTCAACAGCGACAATTGTCTGCAACACTAGGTAACATTATCTTAGGGTGCTTTCACACTGGCAGTTTAGTTCGAAACACAGCACGGTTCACATGAAAAATTGGTAATGTGAAAGCTGTCATGCGGACCGGGGAGCGCACTGCGGTACCGAACACGAGACTACCTGTAGGAGGTGGTCTGAGTTCGGTTGCAATGGAACTGTAGCGTGATTCGCGTGAATGTGAAAGCAAATCGGACTCGGGTGCGCACTCGTTCAGGAAGCAAAGTAACCTGCGCATGCGTTTTAGCCGATGACCACATCTATCTATCTATCTATACACCTTATAAATACTATATATAAATACTATTATAGGTTATAAATATACGGTATAATAGGAGATGACAGTGGCGATAACTTCACATTGGACACGAGCGTGAGTAAGCAGTTGTCGTTCACTCTGCTGTGCATAATGGCACCAAAATAACAAAAAAACAAAAAGTATGATGAGTCGCGTTGTGTTCTCCATGCATGTTTGTGATGACGTAAGATGAACGCAAATGGACCGGGGTTTGATAGAATCAAGTGAGTGTGAAACCAGACCAAAGCTGCGGGGCGCACCGGGAGCAATCACACTCGGAATCGGACTGCAGCAAACGTGCCCAGTGTGAAAGCCCCCTTAGAGATGGAATCCAGCAAACGTCCGGCTCCCAGCACAACACCGAATCCTACACAAACTCTGAGTAAGCCAAAAAACAAAAAACAAAAAAAAAAAGCCATTTATCTGCTGAATCCAGTCTGGCTAAGTGGGAGCGGGAACGTGATCGTGGTCGAGCGAAAACTAGAGTGAACATCGGCAGGGCATTTGATTCCTGGAGGGACCTTTGTTCGGTTTTGGGGGATCAAAACTGACCCTGAATTGCCGTTCTTCTTATTGGACAGGTAAGCTTACATAACTGCAAAGCACATGAAATATAGTGCCATAAGGATTGATCTGTGTAATTTTAGCTAACTTTATCTTACCTGCTAACGCTGACGATTGCAAGCTACCTTGGTTCGTAACTTTCAAATAATTTCAACGATCTTCTCTTTATATTAAAGTCAGGTATGCTGATTCACAGTAACTGACATAATGTTAATCTGTAATTAACAACACATGAAATTAATGCTAGACAATGTTCAAGATAATGCAAAAAGACCCATTCATTAGTGTAATGTAACTTGGTTATACAGAAAATATATACATTCTATTATTATAAAACAATAGCGCATCGATATATCAAAATGACAGTTGTGATGGAATCATATCAATACTGAATTGTGTCAACATATTTATAATGTACAGTCTATTTTATAAACAGCTACTGTCATCATCCACCAAATTTAGCTAACAGCTATTGATAAAGCTGGCTAGCTAGTTAACGCCGACTTAGGCTATCATATAAATGCAGTCAATGTATCATACAAAGAAAAGATTAATTCAAACTACAGTCTCGCATAGTCAGACCTATATCCACACTTTGTTTTAGCCCTGTTCCATCACTGGAGAGTCAAATATAATATTACAGTCTCAAAGTTTGTAGTAAAACAATCATAACTGTGTAATTTTAATTATGCTACCTCATCTGTCAGCATGATGCCGGTGGATCACGTTCAGTCTCTTTGTACGTTACGTCATTGTTTTGGTCGATGCACGCTGACTTGCATCCCTATTGAGTGTGTGCACGAGTGCGAGCACGAGCAACAGGTAGTTGGCTGCAGTTCAATTAACAGCCACAGGTGTTATTTATAACAAGGGTTTCTGAATCTTACATACTGCACCTTTAATTTATAACACAACACAAGTACGTGTTGCATTCTCAGCATCACGCAAGCTTCATTTATCGTGTAGTTATGTTATGAAGTGTAAGACGCAACATAAGCACCCATTGCATTCCCAGTTTCACGCATTTTGTGCATCGTGTTCTGAAATGTTTCGCAATTCGTAACACAGTGCATATACTGTATGCATATACTGTGCTGCATTCTATGCATTACATTCTCAGCGTCATGTAAGCTTGATTTCTGCGTCGTTGTGTTTCGAAATGTCAGAGCTCAGTTAATACCACAAGCTTGATTTTTTGCATTGTTACGTAAGGGTGCTAACACACTAGGGAAAGCGCTGACGGAGCGTTTGACGCATGGGACTGCGAAAGCTAGGGTGACCATATGTTCTCTTTTTCCCGGACATGTCCTCTTTTTCTGACCTTAAAAAGCATCTGGCCGGGATTTCTAAATTTGCGAAAATGTCCAGGATTCGGCTTTAGTTGCATTATGATGTGCATCTGGTCTAATACTTCATTGTGTGTGCGCACATATTTGCATTGCTTTAACCCCTCTTTGTAAGTCCTGCCTTCTCGCACACCAATTGGTCGATTAAAAGAGGCTTGCAGCAACTATTGGCCAAATTCCTGCCAATCTCTCCGCGAATGGGCGAAGCGCTGTTGTGTTCAGCATCAAACAGTGCTTGACAGTAGCAGCAAATGACAGCTAAGTGGAAACAATGCCCAAGCGAAAGTGCAAATTTACAGAAGATTTGCACAAAAAATTCACATGCTTTCATCCAGGTTGAGATCCGTGGGTAGCAGAATGTATGACATGTAAAGCTGGCACTTATGTGTCAGTTGCTAATAAAGGTGCAAGTGATTTAGAAGCACACATTAGCTCTGCGAAGCATAAAGGGTCAGCAAAAGGTGAAAGTTCATCAGGTAAATTAACGGACTACTTTTTGCGACCAGGTAAAATTGTTATCTCATTGCTTCATTTTCCATGGCCATTCAATAGAATAGTAATGGTAAATTAAGGTACACTCATGGCATCAAATATTTTAGTACATGGACATTCAGAAGAATGATGGAAATTTTATTTATTTATATACATTTATATTATGCTAATAGAGTGTATTTTTCACTGTATTAAAGTTTGCATTCGTAGTAACACTCTTTTGAACCCTATTATTCCACCCCAACCCAATTCCCCCCCCCCCCCCATAGTAAAAAAAAAAAAAAAGGTGTCCTCTTTTTGGAAAACCAGAATATGGTCACCCTAGCCATGTCTCCTTTTTGAAAGCATGTACCACAGAGGGAAGAGGCGGATAGAGATGGCTGTTTAAAATATATCTTTTTGACAATGTACCAGTAAACACTGAAACTTTTCTCCAGGCTGTCTCTCCACAACTACTATCTTTTTAGCCTGACAAAGAAAGAGAATAGAGGACAGGGAATGAATACACTCCTCGTTTGAGTTTGTCTGCCATGTTTTTTTCGATTTCACCGTGCAACTAGTCCCGCCTCTCCGAGATTCCCATTGGTCAACAGATGTTTACATCAGAGTTCTATGCAGCAAAAGTTGGTCGCATGATGGAAACCCTTGCGTTTTTCCTCTCTGTCCTTCTGATGCACCATCCTCTTTGACATCAATGCATTTGCAGCGTTCTCTTACACAGCGTTAACTCTAATGTGTAGACACCCTAATTTGTAACACAGAGCGCAATGTTAGCTACATGAATAATAACACATCTAGTTTAAAAGTAAAGTGTGTAGCTTCCGCAACTCTAGCGCCACCAAATAGAGAGCCAATGTTGCTATTTCAGGATTGTGAAGTGTTTTGAAAGCGGCGTAAGCATTTGCGTCTCTGTATTTGCATATGAAAGCAAGTATGTTTCTGGCCTAAGATTTTTAAACTTCGGATGATTGCCGTGCACACTGGCAAGTTATAAAATGCTGCTTTTCCTTAAACACATTCCCCCACAGTCTCCTGCAATCCCATTCATTTCATGAAGCTCATTCGCCTGTCTGTGTGATGTCCTTCTCTCTCTCTCCTGCAGATGGAGGTAGTGAGTACCTTCAAGAGAAGTGGTTCGTTTCAGGGTGCAGTGCGACGACGCTCCTCAGTGCTCAGCCAACTCCATGACGTAACCAATAATTCTACTCCCTCTCACGTAGTTCTCTCCACTGCCAATGCAACTGGTGCCCCAGGGAGTGAGTCCTTACATTCCGTTAACGGCACCTCGTAGAGCCTGAGCACTCAGACGGCTAGCCCCACACACACCACACACACACACACACACACACACACACACACATTGTTGCCTGCCTTCAAATGCGACTAGTCTGCTGAATGTTGAGTGTGTGTGCGAGAGAGAGAGCAGATTATCATCTGAGCATCTGCTTCATCTCTGTACATTTTCGGTTTGTTTTTGCTTATTTTTTGTGACCTTTTCTTTTCTTTCTTTCTTTCTTTTTGTTTCCCTTTCCTACCTCCCTTTCTTTCTTTCCTTCCTTTCTTAATTCCTTCTATACTTTTCATTCCTTTGATTCCCTTTCCTATTTTGTCTTCCTGCCATGCTTCCTTCCTTACATCATTCTTTCCTTCCTACTTTCTTTCTTTCTTTCTTTCTTTCTTTCTTTCCTCCATGCTACCTCATAACGTATTTCTTGGTTTTGCTATTTATTCTGGCTTGGTGCTGCCTAAAATAAGGCTGGTTTTTGTTGTCTTGTTGCCTTTTTTCAGATCTCCCTTTGCTTGATTTGCCAATAATTCACCCTAAAATGTTGCCATAAAGGGCTACTAGAATTTCAATCGAAAGAGCCAAAAATGAATTTACTGAAACTAAACTGGAAATGTTTCATCTGTTGTTAAATCAAACTCTGACAACATGGGAACAACTAAAAAAATGTTTAACATTGTAAATTCAAAGACTGTTGTAAACCTGCGAGTATAAGCCCATAATGGTTTCAACTGCCAGTTTGATATGGATATTAGCCTTAATAGTGCTATCCTTTTTCTACACATACTTATGGCCTGCCATGTTTTTTGTTGTAGCTGTCTTCACAAGCCTTGTTCAGATTTTCCTCTTTCTCTTTACAGGTTCCGCGTTATAACCTGCTACACTGTCATCAAATGAAAATGTCTTCTTTCTTGCTAATTTTAATACTTGAGATTTAAATCTTCCTCATTTTTGCTGCTATAATTTGTCAGTCTCTATTTGGAATAATTCTTTCACACAGACAGCAGTTTGTTTATTAGGATAAAGCAACAAATGTAACATCAACATTGCCCCCCAGGTGCCAGAAGCGATCTCTCTGTGGTTTAACAAAACAGCTGCGTCTTAGTGTTTCAAATTCCTTTAAAGAGACCACAGAGCATTAGCCCAGCTGGAAACCCCCTCAATTTCATTATCACTTTCTCTTCATGGTTAATCTTTAGTTGCTTTTTTAAAGAACTATTTAAAAATGGAAGTACACATTTACTTTCTATTGAACCCCTCTTTTTTTTTTCTTGGTTTTTTAGTGTCTTATCCTGCCTGCATAACAGTGTATTTCTTTTCTGGTTTCTTTCCTCTCTAAATAGTGTTTTCTTGTTTGTCTCCATATTCATTCGTCTTCTAGCATTTTGTGTTTTCTTAGCAATGAAATCCAAAAGAGCAGGAAAAGATCCAACTAAATCGTTAAAAGGATTAGTTCAGCCAAACATTTTAATTCTGTCACTATTTACTCACCCTCATTTCATGTAACAACCCGTTTGACTTTTTTTCTTCTGTGGAACACAAAAGTAGACATTTTGAATAATAACTGGTTGCTCTTTTCCATACAATAACAATGAATGGGGACTGGAGCTTTCAAGCTTAAAGAGGATGCAAAGGCAAATGTAATATGGTGCTCTTGTGTTATTTTTAAAGTTCGAAGGCTTCAGTCCCCATCGGGACAAATTTCATGAAAAAGAAAAAAGTATGGCGTCTTCGGAATGAGTAAAAGATGACAGAATTTCCTTTTTGGGGTCAACTGTTCTTTTAAGTTAAAGTCAATATTTATGTTCTTTACCTACATTGGTAAAGCATTTTTAGATACCTCAGTGATGTCGTAGGGGAGAGGGGCTGCTTCTCAAAAGCTTTTGTTGTGCCATCACACCACAACAAAAGAGTACATTCTAATGACAACTTTGTGCTGTAGGTTTCGACCTCCATCCATCAATTGTCTGTCTTTCACGTCCCTTTTCTTGCCTCCTGTCTGTCATGAGGTGTTCTGATGTGATGTGTTTGGAGCAGAGCTATTCAAACACAATCCCTTTTCTGTTTTTCCATCCAGTGCCTGAATTAGACTAGACAATTAGACTATTCAGTTTCTCATATTACAGAAAGAGAATCACAGTTATTTTACAATGTTTATTTATCTTTCCTCTTTGATTTCATAACATACCATTAAGAATTCTGGGCCTTATACTCGAAAGTTTACAATGTCAGTGCTGTGTAGCAAAGAAAACAGCTTTAAAGTCAGCAGTGACCACAATAAATGGCTCTTTGGAAAAACAAAGCCGCAGAAGTGCTTAAACTGTTGTGTCCATGTTGTGATGTCCCCTCCCTCTGTCAGTCACATTGCTTTGTGGTCATTCCTGGGTGTGGTTTGGCTATGCATGTAGATTGCGGAGAGCAGAAAAACGCCATGGCCTCCCTGGCCAATGAATGTGACAGTCCGGCATGCATGGTCATACACACAAACAGTTTCTTTTTGAGAAAGAAGATGCATTTCCAACACGGCTGCTTTTTAATCACACATGACAAGATCAAGGATGTCAGAAATGCAATATGGAACGATTTGATTGATTTTTTTTTTTTTTTACTACTGAATGTCTACTTGCATGCCATGCATGAAAGGGAAGAAAAAACTTGAATTATTGTGCATGGTTGCATGGGAGAGAAGTCCCATTTAATGTGTTCATACTTTTGAGGGCATAAAGCGTTTTATTTTTGTTTTTTAAAAACGCTTGATGTTTTAATGTCCTCGTATTAGAGTAAAGCTAATAAAATCAAAGACACTTTGGTTTACTTTAATCTTTATTTTATTTTTCAATGTATTTATTAAAAGTGAATTGAATATGCTTAAAAATATGTCCCATAAATGTAACCAACAGAAACACTGATGATGTCAGAACAATAAATAATAATGCTTAGTCACTAATGCAATCTGTTTTTTCAAGACTGTATTACAGAATTTGTCAACACCAACAGTATGTTAATATGCATGTCTTATTTGACGTTTGTTTGTTCTGTGCAAAGCTGTGTTCAGTGTAAACCACTTTTGTTACAAAGGGTGTTTTCTATGTGTGGTCATTTTACAGTGTGTTTGTACCATGTGGTGTTGTGTGCCTTTCAAATCATTGTTTGTTGTTGCTTATTGTTGTTTGTTTGCATGCATTTTCCTTTCAGTGTGGTGTGAATTTTAAACACCTGGTATTGAACTGGCAACAGTGAAAGTTGTAATTCTGTTATTGAAATTATCAGACGTCTTTTATTTCGTTTTTATTTTTAACTAATTTTTTATTTGTTTTATACTCACTAATTTGACATACCATTCTGCTCATATTGATGGGGGTCTATAACGGAGTAAAGGAGACCAAATCATCATAAGTTCCAATTCGTGTGCAATGTTTATCATTCATTACATTCACATATTAAATGAAAAACAGACAGGGGGCTAAGGCTGCTTTGACAGACCATTTTGAACATATTTATGGTAACCTTTTGTTTTGTTAGAACGATTTGTGTTTGCTGTCTTGTGTTGTATCATCTTGGGTTCATGAGTTTTCCTTGACCATTTTACCTCTGTAATTACAACTTGGATTTCAGTTATTTTTGGCATCATTCTATAGAGGTCTATAGAATGGCTGTGGAATGTTTAAGTTTTTTTCTTTAAAGGCCCACTGCACCAAAGGCCTTAATCGATGTGAACTTTCAGCTCTCGCAGGTGAACCTGCAGATAGAGTACAAGTAATCTTAAAAAAAAAAAAAGGGGGACTAAACTTCTCTCCACCTCTCTGTCCCTTTTGATCCCTCCATTTTCTTCCCTTTGACATCTCCTACCCTGCACCCTTGATGTATAGATCCGGGTGGTGAAAGCTTTCCGTAGCTCCCTCTACGACGGCATCGATCGGCCGGAATCGCGGAACTCCATTCACGACTTCCAGGCGCACCCTGAGTTCATCATCACAGACTCGGTCCACAACATCCCCCTGATCGACGAGACGGATGTGGACGACGAATCAGAACACTCCAACCATAACCATGTGCGTGTGGCGCTTCGTCACCCCGCCCCTCACTCTCAGCCGCCTCCGAGACCCCCGCGATCCCGCTACCCGAGCCGCCCGCTACGGCAGCAGAGTCTGCCCGTTACCCTCAACTGCAACAACAATGCCGCAGAGAGCCGCGTCTACCTTGGCTCCAACGACAACGGGGTGGCGCACATCTCCACCTGCCCCGTCAGCCCTCTGCACAGCTTGGAGACATGCCTCTAAAGGAGGTCATTGATCCATAATAGTTTGAGACGGACAAGTACGGATCAATTTTAGGAGAGAATGGTGATAAATACGATATGGACAGTCAGAGAAACGTTTAGGATGTTTCTGTACCTAATCTTTGTTCCTATATCAGATTCACTGCTTCAAAATGTTTCAGTGGTTCTTTACAGTAAATTGTGTGACCCAAAGACAATCCCACTCCGCATGAAAGTGACCGATTATGTTCTCTTATGTTGCACTTGAAGAAATACCTGTAACGACAAGGGGGATGATAGGTGTGAACTCTGCACTGAAGACTAAAGATTTTAAAGACTGTGAGCTTATGAACGTGTAAAAAAGAAAAATATTTATTTGGGTATAACTCTTCGCCTTTTAATTAATAACGTTATTGTTCCAATTATTATAGTGGTTATATTTCTGCAAAAACTATGACGATTAATACTACAGATACTGTACTCCCGTCATGATACTTCATCGTTTAGCTTTATATAACTAAGTATGTTTGTATGTATGACGTAAGTCTGTACGTGTGTATTTGTTTGTTTGTTTGCTGTTGTTAAAATCCGTGTCTATGTTCTCATTGGTTCCAAATGTGCCCCTTTCTCTGTTTCTGTGTTAGAGTGTGATGTTTATGTCTAATTTAAAAAAAGAAAAGAAAAAATGGTATTAAAGAACATATTTCAGCAACATAAATAAAATAAAATCTAACCATTGGAGGTAAATCTTATAATACTTCATGGAAATTCGAGAGAAAACAGGCAGTGCATTTCCCTTGTTTTATTAAAGAGTTATTTCACCTCTAAATTTAAATTCTGCTGCCATTTACTCAACCTCATACTTTTCCAAACCAGCGTTGCTTTATTTCATCCATGCAACACAAAAGATTTTAGCCTCCATCACCATTAAATTTTAAGGTGGAAAAAAAATGCAATATACAAGCCTGTGCAACAGTTTTAGTCACTTGTGAAAAATGTTGCATAGTGAGGATATCTTCAAAAATAATGCCATAAATAGTTTTCATCAAACAAAGTCCAGTAAACTTAAAAAAGCTAAATCAATATTTGGTGTGACCACATTTGCCTTCAAAACAGCAACAGTTCTCCTAGGTACACCTGCGACACAGTTTTTCTTGGTTGTTGGCAGGATGTTCCAAGTTTCTTAAAGAATTCTCCACAATACTTCTATCTATTTAGGCTGTCTCAATTACTTCGGTCTTTTCATGTAATCCCAGACTGACCTGATGTTCAGTGGGGGGCTTTGTGGGGGCCATGCCATCTGTTGCAGGGCTCCCTGTTCTTCTATTCAATTCTATTTGCAAAAGGAATGTTTGGGAGACTAACATTTATATTTCCTATTGACACACTAAGGCTGAAGATACCTGTATAAATAACCATCTTAAGACAAATGTTTTTGTGAAACATCTTATGTGCCTAACACTTTTGCACAGTACTGCAAGTGATAAAGTGATAGTGTGACTGAGGCTGTTAGTCCATAAAATTCTGCCTGAAATCTCCTTTTGTGTTCCACAGAAGAAAGAAAGTCATTTGTGTTTGGAAAAAACATGAGGGTGAGTATATGACAGAATTTTCCTTTTAGGATGAACTAATGGACTTTGAAGAGAATCTCACCAATTTGTTCTTCCAAGATTATTCTCATTTGGAGTTTCATAAGAGAAAATTGTTCTCATGTTTGCCAAGATATCAAAGTCTGCAATCAAAAGCCAGAGATTTCAACATGAACTCAAGCATTTGTCATCAAATGATCAATGTTCAATTTCTGACAAAGTTGATACTTGAATGAGGCATAACTGAGAAGTAATTTTCTCAAGCTTTGAAAGAGCACTTCTGAGCAATAACATTTTCCTCTGGGATTGACAAGATAAAAAATAAATAACTATTTTGCAGAATACATATAATATTATATGTTATAATCATAAAAAAATAAAATGTTATAAACTTTGATATGTAATTAGTTAAATAATCAGTTCCATATTTATGTAAATGTATTTACAGTATGTGCAAATTCTTGCATTTGCTCAGTCACAAGCTATCATAGAGGACATCAAACAAACACTGTAAATATAGTAGCCTTCACACACCTGGGTGACTGTGGGCAGGTGCGTAGTAGACACACTTAATGTAATGATAAAATAGAAAAAAAAACAAAAAAAAACAAAATCCAACACTTTCATATAGCTTGAGAAACTCTACATTTTACATTTCGGTCAGAATTTAAAAAAAAAATAAAAAATTTTATCAGAGAGGAAAAGTCAAAATTAATAAATAAATAACATTTAAAGGAAATATCTGCTGTGGGATTGAAAGAAAACGGCAGTTCCAAACGATAGGTGGCAGATGCAGATTTAAGCCTGACAGGGAATATAATTATGCTGTCAATAGTCACTGCATGTTCACCAAGCATCTACAGTATGTGAATGCAAGAATGCCCTAAATAGTTTGTTTTCTGGGTCTAGAATATGTTTGCACGCGCACGCACGCACACACACGCAATGAGGAAATTCAGATTTTGCTAAATATGTTTAAATTGATGTATACTTACACGAGAAGTCATAACAATAGCCTAATGAAAGTTTTATTGTACATGAAGTGGGTCGTCTGATGGGGGCCAACAGACCAGCCTAATACTACTCACTTTTTCTTTGTAACCCCTGTTACACTTTTGCTCACAGAATAAATAAATCGTGGCTGACTGCGAGTAGCACATTTCCACCATGGCATCGATAACCGAAAACTAATGCCTAATGTTGCACTACCCAGCTAGTTGTCAGTAAATGTAAACAAAGCACTGTTTATTGCTTGTGTTCGTACATATTAAAATTATACTAAAATAAAATAAACTTTTGTCAAGTGTAGTTAATTAACCATAGAAAGGGTTAAATTCCTTTAAATCTTCTTGAATCAAATGATAGCCTAAAATGACTTGCATGCAAACTGTGAGGTGCATATACAGGATGGAGCTCTCCTTCTGTTATTTGAAGACACGTGCACATTTATTAAGCATTAGTTGCTACACCTCTCCTGTGAAATATTGCATGTTTGCACGTTTCATTACAACACATAACATAATGCATAATAACAGTTCAAATTAATGCACAGACAAATAAATAAATTATATTCATTGCATTTGTAAATATTTATACACGGTATCATATCTAAAATTCAGAAAAACCTTCAGTTTTTCTGAAACATTAAACCTTTCAGAAAATTAAAGTTCTTACCTGCTTATCTGAAATGCCTGTCTGCTTTCCTCACCATGAAAAACAACTGATCATTTCTATGGACACCTTTAACACTTACTCCACATATGACTCCTGTGATATATTTCATGTTTTCTTAATTCATAGGAAAGTTTTGTGTGAGATACAGTTCAAAATTGCACGTTGTCAGCCACTGACTGTCTTGTGAGTTTTATTCCTGCAGGGGGCGCTTGACGCTCTGAACACCGAATCCTCCATTCATCTGCATTTAAATCTAAGAACGCTTTATATCCATTTGGAGAAATTTTTCAGTGGATAGTTATTTTTTTAAAATTTGTATTTATTTATTTATTTTTATGCCCTTTTCTCCCCAATTTGGCATGCCCAATTCTCACTGCTTACTAGGTCATCATGGTGGTGTGGTTACTCACCTCAATCCAGGTGGCGGAGGACAAGTCTCAGTTGCCTCTGCTTCTGAGATGGTCAATCCACGCATCTTATCACGTGGCTCTCTGTGCATGACACCACGGAGACTCACAGCATGTGGAGGCTCATGCTATTCTCTGCGATCCACGTACAACTTACCACACATCATTATGTGATGATAACTTGATGTGCTTACAATGAATAACAGTCATCACAGTAAAACCCTCTGCAAGAAGTTTAATCTCTTTAACGCTTTATGTTTAGTCTTTTTATGCATTGTCACTACAGCAAAGCACTGCATCAATACATTTCAAGACGATCACTGTTGGACATGAAATCCTCAACTATGTAAGATTCCCAAATTTTGTAAGGTGCTGTGGAGAGATTAAAGTCTTTTTCTTATTCTGTCTGACACTGCTTAAATAAATAGTTTCAGTAAAAATGTTTAAACTGCTCAATGTCGTTAACTGGATGTGTACCTGCAATATTATCTTGCAGTTCTGCAATTTAGAATGCCATTACATTGAAGCGCGTCATTCTGCGTTAAGGCGGTTTTGTGCCATTCTGTACTGGAGCCTTTCTTAATTCTTCCTTTTCTTACTTTGATAGTTTTGTGCAATAAGATGTTATAGTTATTTATCTTATTTATTTGTTGAATATCCTTTAGTTATCATGTTGAAGTGCTGCAATTTGTGTCTGTATATACCTCTAAAAGGCATCTGATTGGGGTCACGTGGACATAGCGGAGCCTAATGATACATTAAAGTTAACACTGACTCGTCGACTAGTCGTTCAATCAACTGACCGACCAGTTGATTATGAAAACTGGTAGTTTTACACATCCCTAAATTGTTCATATACCATCATTCTAATGTTAATATACTGTACGTGTATATGGATGGACTTGTAAGAGTAGCATGCAGTGGGCTACTCCAAAATTAGGCTGCAATTATTGCATACATGTGGTTCGAGTTCTAAGTTTTACCGTACATAGGTTTCACACACAAATATGTGCACACGGTTAGCGAATGAGACCCATTGTCCTGTGAGCTCTTTACTATACTATAAGAGTAAATAAGGTTTAACACATTTGGAAGATGTTTAATAGTCTTGAGAGAGCTCTGGATGTGGGCTAGAGATGCTAGTTGAACTAGGGATTAGAAAACACATAGTAAGTTAAATGTTACCAATATGTTACTCATATAAAGAGGAGAGAAAGAGGAGAATGAAATGAATAATATACTGACAATTGTCTTACTACTCGAAACTGCTTGGAAAATCCAATCCACACATGTGCTCATGGTCTGTTTACAGCAAGTTGCAATGCAAACTATATGTTTGGTAATAAAAATAAATAAATAAATAATAATAATAATAAAATAATAGAAATAGAAAGGAAATTTTAAAATAATAGGTAAAAACAGGATTGTGCATCTGCAGATGCAAAATGCCAAATCCTAAATGTTTTATTTAATGTATTACCTTTGAGGTTGTCTGTTAAATCCATCCAATGATCCTTTGTACATTTGTTTATCTTCATGACACACTTGAAATTAATGCAGTCTTCCAAAATCAAAAATCAAGCAAATGTCACAGAAAACCAGATCCTGCATTCCAAATCCATATTATTATTATTATTTGTTCAAATTTCTGATAAGAATAAAGACAAAGACACTTTGTGTGATAATCTTGAGGTAACTTTTCATATTATTTGACTGTTTGACATTACTTTGGTGTGTCACCAAACATTCGACAGTGAGAAGAATCGTGTTACAGTGAAACATCTGAGTGTCAGAAACTCTTGATTAACAGATATGTTTTGTCCAATTCCTGGGAATTCAATCTTAATTCCACCAGCAAAAGAAAAGAAAAAAGAAAAATAAGTCTTTTTAAAGGTCTTTTAACATAGGTAATTCTCATTTCTGTTTATTGTTTACATCCCCACCAATAATAATTGTACAACTGGATCTATTTACTTTTGATTTTGTAATCCATCACTGTTTTCCCTTTATCTTCACTGCGATAACAACTTTGTCAAGGTAAAATAATTTAAAGGGACAGATTACCCAAAAAAAGAAAATTCTCTCATCATTTACTCACACTTATGTATATGACTTCCTTTCTTCAGCAGAACACATTTGAAGAAAAATAGAAAAATATCACAGCTCAGTAGGTCCTTATAATGCAAGTGGATGGGAACACGATTTTTGATGCTCCAAAAGGCACAGACAGTCAGCAGTAACGTCATCCATATGACTCCAGTGGTTAAATAAATGTCTTATAAAGCGATATGATTGCTTTGGTGTGAAAAAGATCAATATTTAAGTACTTTTTAACTCTAAATCATCACATCTGGTAAACAGCAGTATGCACGTTCATGAGATGGCTGAGGTCACGCGGTCTTTCCAGCGATGGCGTGGCAACGTTCCATTCGTTGCAGCAGACATAATTGCTTGGCATTGCCTACATGTGCACCACCACATCTCCTGAGCTCTCTGTCTCTCTGAGGCTTGTTGTTGTGCTGCTGTTGGTCCAGCCTCCTCCATCTCCCTGTGCTCCTGGTCAGAGTTCTCAGATTCAAATAAATATGGCTGTGCAAAAACTTGGATCTCCTCTTCTCCTCTTAAATCAAAATCTTCTGACACCTTTGTTTAAATTTGTTTACGGCATTTAGTCTGTAGAACGTTGCTCCTACTCAGTTGTAAACAACGCTGCTTTTCCGGGCGTGTCGTGCATGCGTCACTTCTCGCGTGAACATGCCAACGCTAATACGTCACACGAGAGGCCGCTTGACCTCAGCCCTCTCTTGAACTGCTGCTTATCGGAAGTGATTATTTATAGTTAAAAAGTACTTAAATATTGATTTTTTCTCACCAAAAGCACTCGTATCACTTTATAAGACATTCATTTAATCACTGGAGTCGTATGGATGATGTTAATGCTATTTGTCAATGCTTTTTGGAGCATCAAAAATCGTGTTCCAATCCACTTGCATTATAAGGACCTACTGAGCTGAGATATCTTTCTATTTTTCTTCAAATGTGTTCTGCTGAAGAAAGGAAGTCATATACATCTGGGATGGCATGAGGGTGAGTAAATGATGAGAGAATTTTCAGTTTTGGGTGAACTATACCTTTAAAAGACAAGACAACTGTGACATACAGAAAACAGAACTGGTTTTCCCAAAAGTGTATTTATATTGCCTGGGAGAACAAGGAGGACAACCTGTGTTTAGCACATGCTGATACACAAAGTCTACTGCAAGCAGTAATATTTATAGATAAACAAACAAACAAACAAACAGAAAATGGGAAACGAGGAACAAACTGGAATAACTTTCAACATTCTAGTACAATTAACATTCTGATGCATCCTAGTTTACACTGGACAAAACTTAACAATTTTAAGTTTGTAAATGTTTTACTGCTTCAATAGAAAAATATACTTTTATGCTGCTGATTAAATCACTGACACATGTAAGATAGAACTTACCTGCTCAGCTATTACCTTGCTGCAATCAGAATCAGAATCATAATCAGCTTTATTGCCAAGTATGCTTACACATACAAGGAATTTGTCTTGGTGACAGGAGCTTTCAGTGTACAACAATATAAAAACAATACAAAAACAGCAGCAAGACATAGATAATAATAAAAATAAAAAAAATAATTATACACATACGTACAGACACACACATACATACATACACACATACACATAGGTAGTGCAAATCTAATACAATCTGTTGTCTGTTATGTACAGTGCAAATGTTTTTTTATTTTTATTTTATTTTATTTTTTTCAGAGGAATGAAATGGCAGAAGTGGTTGGATGTGATGGATAAATATAAAAAAGACTAAACTGTGTATTGCACATAGTTGTTGCTCAATGGGGCAATTTATCTGTTCATGAGATGGATAGCTTGAGGGAAAAAACTGTTCCTGTGCCTGACGGTTCTGGTGCTCAGAGCTCTGAAGCGTCGGCCAGAGGGCAACAGTTCAAAAAGGTAGTGGACAGGGTGAGTGGGGTCCAGAGTGATTTTTCTAGCCTTTTTCCTCACTCTGGAAGTGTATATTTCTTGAAGGGGGTGGGGGGGTTTGGGGGGGGGCAACCAATAATCCTCTCAGCAGTCCGAACTGTCCTTTGTAGTCTTCTGATGTCTGATTTCATAGCTGAACCAAACCAGACAGTTATTGAAGTGCAGAGGACAGACTCAATGACTGCTGAGTAGAACTATATCAGCAGCGCCTGTGACAGGTTGAATTTCCTCAGCGAAAGAAGTACAACCTCTGCTGGGCCTTTTGAATACCCCATTCTGTGTTATAGCTATTAAAGTCTCTTCTGAAAAAGTTCACCCTTTATACTGTCATATTTGGGAATGCTGGTAATACAAGTGCTTTTATAAAATTATAAGCTTCACATTTCTGCCTTTAAACCCTCCAAAATTTGGCCCCAATCACTTCCATTGTAAGTGCCTCAATGTAACTTTTTCTTTTTTTTTTTTTTAATGAGGAGGGACGAGTCAAAATTAATTTTTTGTGGTAATTAACATTATGCTACAAATGCTGTCGATTAAGCTTAACATGTATTAAACCTGGAATATTCCTTTAATGTTACTGTTAACTGTAATTTATTCATTACAGGTCATGGCCTCTAAATACGCCCTATATGTAAAAGAAAGAAAGAAAGAAATATCTGAAAATTGAAAGAAAATACTAAAATTATTGAAGGGTATAGGATTGTGACATTTCAAAGATAAATTCTTATTTGGCACATCCCATATTAGCTCTGCTATGAATTTGTGTGTTAATGGGATAGTTAACCAAAATGAAAATCCTGCAATCATTTACTCACCCTCATGTTGTTGCAGACACCTATGGCTTTCTTTCTTCCGTGAAACACAAAGGATGTTCAGCAGCATGACAGCCTCAGTCACAATTCACTTTCATTGCATACATTACCACACAATGAAAGTGACTGGTGACTGAGGCTGTCATTTAGCCTAACATCCCTTTTTGTGTTCCACGTAATCAAGAATGCATGTTTGTAACAACATGAAAGTTAGAAAATTAGTAATTTTGGGGTGAAATATCCCTATAGGAAATAAATAAAAAATATATACAAAAATCATAAAACAAGGTAATTAGTTGTTTCCATTCTGTTGGTGTTCTTCAAGAGTTCTCACAATTATCTTCATGGCATGTTCTGAATAAATGCAATATGTCAAAGTATTTTTTTTATAAAACAAAATGAAAGAAACATTTTTGCATGGCAAGAGAATGCCACACTCATTGAAGCTAATAGCCATTATTCTGTTCTTTAATATTATCTGATAAGAGCAGCCTATCAGGTCTTCATAAAGATAGTTATTTTACTTTTTCTTTCATTTCATATCTTGTCATCATGACTCTTTGGTTTACTTCTTGAGGTGCGACTGTTTTGAATACTTTTCCTTTCTCTTTTCTAAAATAGCAACCTTCCTGTATCCAATAACTCATGACACTTGCAAAACAAAAGAAAGTGCAAAATGTGTTACCTGAGAGGATGAACTGCATTGGAATAAAACAAATTTAGATACAAAAAATGAATAAATAAGCAATAAACAAACAAACATGAAATAATAATAACAATACATTTTAAGTCTCGGACAGGGTTGGTTGTTTAGTTTAGACTGGACAGCACAGCCCCAAGTCAGCTTAGTGCAAGCTATATGACACTTCTAGCCACTCTGTACATAATATATCTTCTGTATGTTTTTTTTTTTTTTTCTACTAGTCTAAAAGTCTACTTCTATTTTTACTTCTGAAATTTTGCATCCACAGGAATGAATTTTGATTACTCTATTATACATTTATTTTTAGTTATATTAGTCTTTAATTTTCAAACAAGGACTTTTATTTTGACACCAAACAAATGTCTCCGGAAGTACCAGCTGGTTAAAGATTGCTCCTGTAAATATTCTACATAAATAGATTAGCTAATTCAAGTAATTAAAATATTGCCCTGAATTCAGTTTGTGGGGTTTGATTTCGAGATATTTATGTACAATATGATCACTCCGACTGCATTTCTGTGTTTCATGTAACCAGTTCCAGGTACATAACATTTGTTTTTGGGCATATTTGTCATCTGAATGATTGTTGGTGCTTCTGATGCGCCAAAAAATAATTTAACATGGTAACCATAGTTTCTGCCAAAATACCGTACAGTAGTTACTTCGGTTATTGTTATTTCTGCAAAAAATATTAAATCAGTACGTGTTTAAAAATCTTCACCAAACAGTGTGTGACAGTACGGAGCCCCTTAGGCTGGAACTTGTTTTCTGAATTGATATTCGTAGTGAAAGCATAGTAATAATAGGGCCTACAGGAAAACTATGTTAATAAAAATAATTTTGTGCTTATTATGGGTTTAAAAATCATTGTAACCACACGATTTACCATGGTTAATCTATACTATAGTAAAACCATAGTTACTATATGGATACAGTGTACTGTATTAAAACCATAGTTTCCACCAAAACTATGGTTACTACAGTGTACAATATTACTATAGTAAAACCGTAGTTAATCTATGGTATTTGGGTAGTAAAACCATAATAACCACAACATTATGATTTTTATTACCATAGTTTTTGTTTTGCTGTATTATCACTATGCTTTCACTGCGAATATCACGGTTAAATTATGGTTACTGTAGTAAATTCATGGTACATTTAATGTGAGTGAACGCAAAACAGTTTCAGAAAAAAAATCCGCCTGTCCTCTACGGAGCTCCGTAGTACAGGAGCTTTCAGAGTAATTATTATTTTATTTTTTTAATAACAGTAGTGACTACAATACTGACATTAACTGATGAAACTGTGGAATTTTGGTGGAGACTGGGATGGTTTTGAAAATCTGTTTCATTATTTTGTTGTACACTTAAAGACTCAAACATAAAAAGTTTTACTCTGTCTGTACAAGCAGGCAAATTTTTATAATCCCACAGGTATAAATTCTTGGGTCACCAGGATAGTATGGTTGACTCAGCGTCTTGCATGGAGAACATCGAAGTTTACATCCCGAAGGGAGCTTGTGTCAAAACCATCCCAGTGCAATCCCTGTCCACCTCTACGGCCAGGAAAATCGGTGTGTCTCAGCTTCAGAATGGATCTGAAACATCAGAGAAACAGATGTCACAAACAGTAATGTGGATCTCCCCAGTTGAGCTGCGGGAAAAAGAAGTGACTGTGGGCAAGGACAGCAGAGAAAAGGTTCCAAAAGATCAGAGGCCACTAGTGACCAAAATAACTCCAGGCCAGTTTTGCATTCCTGTTGTAAGTTCCAGCATCACTGCCTTTAAGGTCTTAAGAAAGATTTTAACAGCACACAAGGCTCCAATACGGCTTTCAGAGACCGAAAATGAAGCTGTCTCTGTGCCGTGTAGCAGCAGGTCTTCTAATTTACGTCAGAACGCCTTCATCGTATTTAACAGCCAGATCTTCCTCTCAGTAAGGAAGCGTAAGTCACGGGGCAGGCAAGTGAGTGCTCAAAACTCTGTCTTGGCATCTTCAAGTGCGTTACCTGTTTCTCCCAGCCCACAGCACCAGCAGGATGCTACATCTAAATGTCAGGAAGAAACATTCAAAGACACTCCTCCCTCAACACATGAGAGTAAGGTAGGAAATGTTTCCTTTCTGTTGTGGTTGTCAGTCTCTCTTGAAAAATGTTTAAATGCCAGATTGTACATAGTAAATCATTATGTACAGTGCATTCAGAAAGTATTCAGACCCCTTAATTTTTTTTTCACATTTTGTTATGTAGCAGCCTTATGCTAAAATGCTTTAAATTATTTGTTTTTTTCCCCACATCAATCTACACTCTATACCCCATAATGACAAAGCAAAAACCAGATTTTTGATAACTTCGCAAATTTATTAAAAAGAAAAACACCTGAAATATCACATTGACATAAGTATTCAGACCCTTTGCTATGACACTTGAAATTTAGCTCAGGTGCATCCCATTTCTCTGGATCATCTTTAAGATGTTTCTACACTTTGATTGGAGTCCACCTGTGGCAAATTCAATTGACTTGACATGATTTGGAAAGGCACACACATGTCTATATAAGGTATCACAGCTGTAAATGCATATCAGAGCAAAAACCAAGTCATGAGGTCAAAGGAATTGCTCGGAGGCAGGATTGTGTTGATGCACAGATCGGGAGAAGGCTACAAAAAAAATTTAGGCTGCATTGAAGGTTCCCAGGAGCACAGTGGCCTCCATAATTCTTAAATGGAAGAAGATTGGAACAACCAGGACTCTTTGTAGAGCTGGCGCCCGGCCAAACTGAGCAATCAGGGGAGAAGGGCCTTGGTACGAGAGGTGACCAAGAACCCGATGGTCCCTCTGGTTGAGCTCCGGAGATCATGTGTGGAGATGGGAGAAACTTGCAGAAGGACATCCATCACGGCAACACTCCACTGATCTGTGCTTTATGGCCGAGTGGCCAGACGGAAGCCTCTCCTCAGTGCAAGACACATAAAAAAGCACCTAAAGGAACTGTTTGGCCTCAATTCCAAGTGTCATGTCTGGAGGAACCTAGTCACCACTCATCACCTTTGCAATACCTTCCCAACGGTAAAGCATGGTGGTGGTAGCATCATGCTGTGAGGGTATTTTTCAGGGGCAGGGACAGGGGGACTGGTCAGGGTTGAAGGAAAACTGAATGCAGAAAAATACAGAGATATCCTTAATAAAATCCTGGTCCAGAGGGCTCAGGACCTCAGACTGGGCTGAAGGTTCACCTTCCAACAGGACAATGACCCTAAGCACACAGCCAAGACAACGCAAGTGGCTTAGGGTCAACTATGTGAATGTCCTTGAGTGGCCCAGTCAGAGCCCAGACTTGAACCCAATCGAACATCTCTGGAGAGACCTGAAAATGACCATCCAATCTGACAGAGCTTGAGAGGATCTGCAGAGAAGAATGGCAGAAAATCCCCAAACTCAGGTGTGCAAAAGTTGTCGCATCATACCCAAAAAGACTTGAGGCTGTAATTGCTACCAAAGGTGCTTCTACTAAGTACTGAGTTAAGGGTCTGAATACTTATGTCAATGTGATATTTAAGTTTTTTCTTTATAATACATTTGAAAAGTTGTCAAAAATCTGTTATTTGCTTTGGCATTTTGGGGTATGGAGTGTAGATCGATGTGAAAAAAGTTAAATAATTTAAAGCATTTTAGCATAAGGCTGTAACATAACAAAATGTGAAAAAAATGAAGGGGTCTGAATACTTTCCGAATGCACTGTAACTAGTAATAGACTGTTATATATCAGCCAGGGTGATTAATTGGATGATATTGAATATCAGGTTTGTCCAATAACGGAAATGTTCCGGGTTCAATCCAAGTTAGGCTCAATTATCAGCATTTGTAGCATATGTTAATTATCAGAAAAAAATTAATTCGACTCGTTCCTCATTTGATTTAAAAAAAAGCAAAAAGTGCAGTTACAGGCATATATAATGGAAGTGAATGGGGCCAGTCCATAAACAAAAGACACACACGGTTTCAAAAGTATATAGCCACAAGTCGTAACCATTATTTGTGTTGAAATTATTTTAGTGTGATACAATTGTTTACTAACCTTATCTATGTTAAGTTACAGTGTATCCAATATTGCAACACATTTTCATAGCAACGTAACGCCGGTAAACCTTGTAATCTGGCAAACGTCGTAACACCGGTTAATCCCTGATTTATTTCACACTAAAATCATGTTAACACATTCACAGACGAGCCAAAACATTATGACCACTTACAGGTGAAGCGAATAGCATTCGTCATTTCTTAACAAGGCCAAATGTCAAGGTCTGGGTTGATTAGATGGTAAGCGAACAATCAGTTCTCGTAGTCAACGTGTTGAATGCAGGAGAAATGGGCAGGAGGAAAAACCTGAGCGACTTTGACAAGGGCCAAATTGTTTTGGCCAGACGACTGGGTCAGAGCATCTCTGAAGCGGCAATGCCTTTGGGGTGCTCCCGTTCAGCAGTGGTGAGTATCGGACTGTGGTCCGATGAGGGACAAACCACAAACCGCCGTCAGGGTGTTGGGCGCCCAAGGCATCGATGCACGAGGGCAACGAAGGCTATGCCGTCTGGTCCGAACCGACAGAAGGTCTTATGTGTCATAAGGCTCATCTGTGTATAATGTTTTGTGGCCATACTTTTGATACAGTGTGTATTTTATTTTTTATAAACTGGCCCCATTCACTTCCATTTTAAGTGCCTTACTGTAACTATGATTGTTTTTTTTTTTTCTTTTTTTAAAATTAAATTAAGGACGAGTCAAAATTATTTTTGTGGTATATTATGCTACAGATGCTTTAGACTGAACTTGTATCGAGCCTGGATCATTCTATTAACGGTCTAAAAAAATTCTAAAAGATCTGATTTTCAAATATTTTTAGTGAATTTTGAGTACTGGTAAAGGTTGTTTTTAAAAATTGTTAACTTCATTGATAACTTTAGCAATTTTGTTTACACCTCATTTGCTATTATTTAATTGTCATTCATATCATTATATATACCAGCATTATATCAGCCATCTACCACTTAAATCTCTAGATATTGCTATTGAAAACCCATGTCAATCAACCACTATAGTATGAGATTAATTACATTGTCATGGTGATTGTCATATCAGGTATTATTTTTTCAAATATAAATTTTTTTAATACAGGCTTTTATTCGATTTCTTACTGTTGCATGTCTCTTTCCAATCCACAGACTGAGAATGTTCAGACTCCAGTCACAGAGGTTGGCAACAACATGCAAATATCAGCATTTCTGCACAATGTCTCTAAAGACATGCCTGAAGACATGCCTGAGCAATGCTGTACGGATGAAGAGTGTCAAAAGGTTTAGTTTCTATCTTTTTACAATTCTTTTTAAATACTTATAATGTTAAGTGTTCCTGGAGCAGCATTACTTGTAGAGTATGGCTCTAGCAATGCCAAGGTCATGGGATCAATTCCCAGGGAACGCTGTTTCTGATAACATGTATACCTTTAAAAGCATTTCCTTGCTGCATAAAAGTGCTTTGTCATACTCTGCAGAGGATCAGGTTTAAAAATACTATATTTTGAAATGATTAAATATGGGGGAAAAACATGGTGATGGTGATAATATTTGAATTCCCATTACAGGAATATAAGTTAAGCTCAATCCTATTGTTGATTACCACAAAAATTAGTTCTGACTTGTTCCTTCTTTTCTTTAACAAAATAAAAAATTGCGGTTACAGTGAGAGGCACTTACAATGGAAGCGAACGGGGCCAATCTGTCAATATTAAAATACTGTTTCAAAAGTATAGCCACAAGATGTAAACAATATGCATGTTCACATGATTTTAGTGTGATAAAAATCACTTTCTAACCTATTCTGTTAAAGTCCAATTTCACAAATTCGCTGTAAACCCTAAAACGACTGTAATAATTATGATAGAACAACTTTACAGCTCAAATAATACACAAGTTTTAACAGAAGAATTAATGTAAGTGCTTTTATAAAATTATAAGCTTCACATTTCTGCCTTTAAACTCTCCAAAAATTGGCCCCATTCACTTCCAGTGCCTCACTGTAACTGTGATTTTTTTATTTTATTTTATTTTATTTATTTTTTTAAAGGAGGGTCAGGTCAATATACATTTTTGTGGTAATAAACTTTTTCCACAAACGCTGTTGATTGCATACCATATCAGTGTGTAATTTCTGCGCCACTAGCTCCACCGAATGGAATTACAAAAATAAACATGGTTTTCAACCAGCTTTCCAAATACGCCTCCAGTCTGCTGTTGATCGAACAAACAGATAGTCCCGCCCTTAACCTGCTGCATTGGTTGAGCCAGTGTTGTTGTGTCGGGCTGGACGGATCACTTAAAATAAACAGGAATTTTTATAGCACCACCAAGACGCAGTTTTAACAGTTTTGGAGAACATTTACCTACAAATGGCTTACTTAATAGTTGTCTCGGCATAATAACATGGGATAGGAGAAAGTATTTTAACACAGAAAAATTTCACACTTAAGCTTTAATGTTAGTTTTGATGTTTTGACATTACAAGATTAAATGACTTCACCCACTACAACAACACAAGATAACCATACATTTTGCATGTGTACTATAGGTGGATGGGACAACCCCAGATTCCTGTTTGCAGACTAGCCCACCCCAACCTCCAGAGAATCAAAAGTACAAACAGAATGCCTCTTTGGAAGTATCTTCTTCCCAGTCTGATATCATCCAAGAGTCCTTAAGCCCCAACACATTAAGAGAGTCAGAACAGCCCATGGAAGCAGATGGAGAAGGAGAAACACTTGATGAGAATGAGTGTTTAGAGACTGCAGTGCTGCCAAAGGTTGAGAGCAGTCTTATGTTTGATTTTGACCAGTTGGCCAAGGAGGAGAGAATCAACCACTTACGAGCTCAATTGAGACAGAAGGAGGCTGCGCTGAACATCTTTAACTCAAAGCCGGCAGATCAGATGTAGATGATCTTACTAAATATGACAATTATGTGAAATGTCCTCATTCATAATTTCATTTGAGCAGCAGCAGGAATTTTCTTTTGTTTCTAAATTGAATGACAACTCACCCTCATGTTGTTCCAAACCTGTATGACTTTTTTTTTTTTTTAAGGAGGTGTTAGGCAGAATGTTGGCCTCAGTCACCATTTACTTTCATTGTATGAAACAAAAAGCAATGAAAGTGAATGGTGACTGAGGCTGTCAGTCGCTAACATTCTACTTAACATCTCCTTTTGTATTATACAGAAGAAAGAAGTCCAACAGGTTCACAACAACGTCCGTTTGAGTGAATTTCTGAATGGGTGAAGTTAATTAGCTGAGGTATTTGTTACGATTTATATTCACATTTAATTTGAATAATTATGGCAGAGGAATAAGGTTGCACTCATTATGTTAAGGAGGTATATACAGCCTTCCATAGGCTGGAATGCAAAAAACATTTGCACACATTTCCCAGACTCATTTACGTACATAATATATGTTTGAATTCAACTGATTATTTGCTAATATAACCACGCTTGCTGTTTGGTTTAACTTTAGTTTGATTATTCATCTGTATGCATCTCAGATGAAATAAAGATAGTTAATTTGTACTCGTTTCAAATTAGAAGTTTTCAATCAAGCTTTTTATACAGTTCACTTTTAGATATATATTGCGCTTTAGTCACTTCTTTGTACGCCGTCTGCGTTCTCAAACTAGATTCTGCCTGTTAACTTAATATTTTGTGATTATCACCAAGTGTGTACTTTTTAGTAATCTAGTACTTTCATAGGAGAAATAATCTCATTGGCTGTGAACGTGCCCCCCATCTTTGTTTGTTTTTTCTTTTCTTCCCTTAACTCTATCATTTCAGTTGAAGCCTACACGCTCTAAAATAACTGTGACCTGCTTCTCGTTGAGATACACTTGTGATTACTTATTGCTCCATTGTCGTCACTCTTAAACATGGTTTCAGTGTCATGCTGCTGTGAGTTTTGAATCCCTGGTTATATGAGATAATAATAAAAAATGAATCGCAATCATCTGAAGTAACAAATACTGTACATATATTATTGGGTATCTTTCAGAGAACCTCAAGCATAATTCCATTTACATTACTGAGTTATAAAAGTGACATACAGCTGGATAACTTAGACACATCGAAATGCCTCACCTCAATATGTCAGTTTTTAAGTTGTTTTTTAATTACAAATGTGTTTGCTAGTTTTTTATGTGCACTGAGCAAAAGACAAGCTTGCGATTAGGTGTTGTCTTTGGTTAAAGGAAGGGTAGGATGTAGTCGGGTGTGTGCGGCACTGGTCCGTCCCCCCGGTCCTTCTATAAGAGCAAACTGGTGTAAGAACTTCAGCAGCTCTTTAGACAGACCAAACCTGTGGGGGGCGGGGGGGCAGAAAAAACAAGCATGCCATCAGACGGAATGCCTCTCTCTCATGCCAGATGCCTGTGGACAGAAAGAGGATTCATGCTGAAGGTAAGACTTTGTTGTGGAAAGTGATGTGTGCACTATGATCAGGCTTTTAAATTGTAATGGTTTCATGTTGCACAAGCCAAGGATCTTTTATGCTTGTTGCATGATATCTAGGTGTCTAATTTGAGGGCAAAGACCAATTCCTGCTGATTCTTATATGTGCATCCTTGTTTAAGCAAGTTTTAAGGGGTTTCAGGGGCAAAGAACTTCCCTGACATTAAGTCTCCATACAAAGTTGTTAAAAACAACTTTGCATTTTTTGCTAAATGACTGGTTTCTCAGATGAGTCAAATAGCATTTTTGTGACTAACAATTACTGCCTCCATTGGAGGTTTGCATGTTAGGGAGCTATTATAACTATTATGTGGGATGTTGTCTGTAGAAGAAATATAGTTAGAACGTCTAAACACCATGCATTTTGCAGTTGGATACATTTCTTAAACTAACTTCTGCTGAGTCAGCTTTTTATGCAAGGCCACATGGCAAATCTACAATTTCAATGGCTGCAATGTCTTGAATTTTAACTAACGTCATTGTAGAACAAATCCAGTGCCATCTGGACTTTTTTGCATATTCGAATCAGTATGTTTTTGGAAAACAAGATAAAAACAAAATATATGCAAGGGTCATTCGTGAAAATTTCTATTAGTTGCTTTAACAAAGGAGTGTTATGGGGCCCTGATAAGATGCAGGTGGCTTAGAGTTTGTTTTTTGTAAAACAGGTGCCCAGCTGGCGAAATGTGTGTGTTCTTTACTCCTTTTTCTGTGTCCTGGTTCTGCCGGATGTCGGAGAGGGGGCAAAAGCTCGCTGTGGAAGAGAACTAATCGCAGACCTGGAGTTTGTGTGTGGGGACCGTGGATTTTACAGAGGTGAGAATAACCTAAAAACTTTGCACATGTCCTAGATTTGGATATACTGCAGAATCAAATCTGGATACAAAGATGTGAGTGCTGATTGTGTGTTTTTACTTATGTACTGAGACTGGGGTCACGCTGATAGAGTGCGACTCGGAAGTGACTTGTATCTAAAGCATGTCTCTTAATCTGTAATCTTACAGTTTACCCTCAGCATTCAATCATATTCATAACATTTTAATATCAGTGTATTAAAAGTGACCTTGCCCTGTTAAGATACAGACAGGGTGTCATCAAGTCAAGCCGTTATCATCACTTTTAGTGTTCATGCCGATCAATTGAATCAGCCAATAGGGAACAGAAACTATTTGCTTTTGTGGGCGGTCTGAAGTTAAAAATAAAAAAATAAACACTGAATATATAACAAAATAAGTTACCATACCAACATGTACTCTTCTGGTATAACTGATTTGCAGTTGTTGACGTCAACATTGCTGCTAACTGGGACCCTTTCACCCTGTTCCAGATTCAAGGCCGCCCTCACACATTTCTTTCTAGTTTTCTCACTTGTTCGCACAAAAGGAACATTATGACACGGTCTCAGTGACAATGCCTTATTATTATTATTATTATTATTATTATTATTATTATAACAATTTCAGAAAAATATCTAATAAATGTTGTTTGTCAGTTTTAGCCAACTACATACATTTCACACCCAATAGTGGCCTAACTGAAGAGTTATATGGTTTGATTACTCATTTTATACAATACAAAGTATAATGTTTTTGAAAGCCCCCTTTTCCATAGTTCATTTCAAAGTTTGCTTCAAACTCACTCAATTATTATGTTAATGGGAGTTGTGAGGAACTACATCATGAAGAACATTATAAATCTTTAGGATTTTTCTTTGTGTCTTTTGGTGGTTAGGTAAACCTGGAGGAGCCCGTAGCAGTGGTCCTCGCTCACGTGGGAAAGGCATTGTAGAGCAGTGCTGCATTCGAGGATGTGACCTCCAGCATTTGGAGTCATACTGTGCAAAACCCAAGAGACGGCGCCGTCAAGCCCCTTCATCTCTGCAACAGACTCTGGTGAGACTTCGTTTAGATCCCATTCAACTGATTTTGCTTTTGTAAAGCTTTACATTTTTAGTGCAGAGCTTCATAGTAAAGTTCATAGCTCTGTTAAGATTAGGCCACAGTGGTTCTCAACTGGGTCCAAAACTGGGTCGCAGCACGTCTGTTCTGATAGAGTTGTGAATAGGAGAGAAAACCAATGCTAACTGCAAATAACAGAAGGCAAAAGGCATATTAGCCATATAATCATGCATAGTTAGGATTGCCAAATCATTAGGGCTGTCTACTTTTAAAAGGGAGAAGAAAACGCTTTCCATATCTTCTGTTGTTGACGTCAAAGGTTATGTGATCAATCTCTCTACACTACACTATTTTGGCTTACTCTATGCTGTATTGCCTCAAATTAATCTTGCACTTGGTAGAAGCTAGCGTAATATGGCAGATGCCAACTTGGACAGCTTGTGTTACATGCCCTCCACCTTAAAAACCATGAACAAATCTATGCAAGATAAAAGATAATACAACCCAGACAACATTAAAGGGATAGTTTGCTCAAAAATGAAACTTCTCTCATCATATATTCACCATCATGCCATTACAGATATGTATGACTTTCTTTTTTCTGCTGAACACAAGCGAAGATTTTTAGAAGAATATCTCAGCTCTGTAGCTCTATACAGTGAATGGTGGCCATAATTTTGAAGGTCCAGAAAGCACATAATGGCAACATATAATTAATCCATAAGACTCCAGTGGTTAAATCCATGTCTTCAGAAGCGATATGATAGGTGTGTGTAAGAAACAGGTCAATGTTTAAGTCCTTTTTTACTATAAATTCCCTCCCTGCCCAGTAGGTGGCGATATGCACAAAGAATGCGAATCTCTAAAAACAAAAGAAGAAGAATGTGAAAGTGGATATTTATAGTAAAAAAGAACTTAAATATTCATCTGTTTCTCATATTGCTTCTGAAGACATGGATTTAACCACTGGAGTCATATGGGTTACATTTATTCTGTATTTATGTGCTTTTTGGACCAACAAAGCTGAAATATTCTTTAAAAATCTACATTTGTGTTCAGCAGAAGAAAGTATACATGTACATCTGGAATGGCATGGCAGGGTGTTTGTGTAAACTGTCCCTTTAAATCAGTAATGTAACTTTTCCATAACGGGGCAACAGTTACTGTCATTCTTTTATTCAAATACTTCAGTTTAATCAATTAATTTACATAAGTTCTCAATCTGAATACTATGGTCCTAATAAAGTGCCCGACGTGGTCTTCTGCTGTTGTGCATTCTGAGATTCTATTCTGCTCACTAAAATTGTATAGAGTGGTTATCTGAGTTACCGTAGCCTTTCTGTCAGTTCGAACCAGTCTGGCCATTATCCATAGACCGCTCTCATCAACAAGGTGTTTCTGTCTGCAGAACTGCCGCTCACTGGATGTATTTTGTTTCAGAAATACTCAAACCAGCCAACAATCATGCCACGGTCGAAATCACTGATATCACATTTATTGCCCATTCTGATGGTTGGTATGAACATTAACTGAATCTCCTGACCCGTATCTGAATGATTTTATGCATTGCACTGCTGCCACACGATTGGCTGATTAGATAATTGCATGAATAAGTAGGTGTACAGGTCTTCCTAACAAAGTGTTTAGTAAGTGTATTACTGTACCTCCTACCCATAAAATTAAATCAATATCAAATCATATTTAATGTGATTGTGTGTATAACTAGGCTTAGAATATATCAGATAAATAAAAAACTGAAAAATTATTTAAGGGGCATTTTTTGCCTGCACAGTTTGAATTTCAAGGGCATTTTTGTTACAAGCCCCCCTTAATTTGTTACCTTGCATTAAATACAGGTTATGGTTTTGTTAATGTGTTGGGTCACCACTTGATGTTACATTTATGTATTTGGCAGATGCTTTTATCCAAAGCGACTTACAGTGCTCTTATTACAGGGACAATCCCACTGGAGCAATCCCCCTGGAGTTAAGTGCCTTGCTCAAGGACACAATGGTGGTGGCTGTGGGGATTGAACCAACAACATTTTGCTTACCAGTACAGTGCTTTAGTCCACTACGCCACCACCACTCCACATGTGCAGTGTAAAATCTGGGCTGAAGCAAAACCATTTGAGAACCATTTAGGCCATAATACATCCAAAGAGCTATGCAACTAAAAATTAACTTTAAACCTGGCAACTTCAAAAGCCAACAACATGATGTCAAACTCATGCACTTTTACTCTATTGTTGCAGGAAGAGCAGTTCTGGCTGGTGTTTCAAAGGCGATACCAGAAGTTTGCTGAGATGAACAGAGATGAAGAAGCCACATCTCAAAAACTCATAGAGCGGACGCTCTACCATTGGAACTCTGATGATTCAGTATTATCAAATTCAAACACCAATACACCCAACCGGCCACCTTCTACAAACCAGCATGATTCACCTTTGCGAGTGAAACCTGTGCCAGTATTTATCCACCAGAATCGATAGTCTTTGTGGATCTGCATGGACCTTTTCTGTGCTTGTAGAAGTATAAACTGAAAAGAGACACTTGAGGACAAGATACCAAAGTCACTCAGAAATGTGTCTGTCAGAATAATTGTTGCTGCTGAAATAGAAGAAAACAGATAAGAGAATGTGAATGAAACTTCAGAGTGGACTGTTTATGTGTGTCAGTTTTTCCAAAAATATGTTGCATGTTGAATAAAATGTTAATTGTATTTTTCAATGTCCCCTTTTTTTAGTTTCTCCTGTAGCACTGATTCCTGTTCTCAGATGTACTTGAGAGTGAACTTGCTCAAAGCAAATTTCGTTTCCAAGTTGAAAACTATGTTATTCTTGTGAACTTGCAAGACCCAAAATATGAAAACGTATGCATAGGCCATTTTGAATGTTCAAATATGCCAAATGTGTTTTGTGAAATATTACTGATTTTTGAGGAGGATGTTTAATTTATGTTCTGAGTTTTATATTAGGGTTTGACGTTTTTTGATGCTTGTGAAATGTCTATAAGCAGATTTTGGACAGAAAAACATTAAAGAAACATGGTGAGGACACCATGTTACACAGAAGAAAGATCTTGAATTGTATTGCTTTAAGGATAACTGGTGTGTATTTGATAAAGGATTGCATTTATCTAATATACCAGATCAGTAATATACCAAACAGTACTCTGTTTAAAAGATGCATTTAGTGATTTTAGAACTATAATGTGATCTGAATGCTGCATATGGTTTTGAATTCTTAGATCTTCCCAATGACCTTTAAAGATAGAACATTAGTCTGTTTACAGTGAATAAATAATATCACCACAGCCTTGGTGTGTTATCATTACATAAACATTGAATAATGTTCTTTTTTGGTATGCAGTGCATAGGTGAAGTTTGGTGTTATGGATTTTCTTCACAAAGTTATTTTCTTTACTGAGAATGCAATCACCAAATCTGAAGAATTTTTTTGCATTGGAGAGGGGGTAGCTCACTTTAATGATGAAAGAGTTAATCACTCAAGAACAAGGAAAAGGGGAAAAAGCCAGTATATAAATGTTTAAATACCAACAAAATAAAAATAAATAAATAATAGTTCCCTATCTGTCACTCACTCGACGTCGTGTCGATGTAGTGACACTAGGGGTCACTCTTGGGAGCCCCAAACACCTCTGCTTTTTGAAAAAAGGCCAATGGGAATTGGCGAGTGGAATTTGCATGCCACTCCCCCGGACATACGGGTATAAAAGGAGCTGGTATGCAACCACTCATTCAGATTTTCTCTTCGGAGCCAATCGGTTCTATTCAGTGAGCTGAATTCATCCGCCGAGTTCATTCACCTCATCTGCTGGATTTACGGCGCATTTCAGCGGCTTCTCCCCCTCTGCACTCGTGGAGTGCAGAGAACGCCAATGGGTGCTTCGGCAGAACAACAAAAAAAAGAGTATATTCTAAAAGTGCGGCACACACAGAACGTCTTTTTAAAGATGCCTTTCCGCTTGTGTGTTATTCCTGGTTGCGGTCATTATCTCTCCGCTTTTGACAGCCACGATCGGTGTCTTACGTGTCTGGGTGCTGCCCACGTGGAGACTTCATTTGTGGATGGGTCTTGTCCTCATTGCGAGAACATGACCATGGCAATGTTGCGGTCGCGGCTTGCCTTCGTAAGAAAGCAAGCCACCCCAGTGGCTCCCCACCTCGGTCCTTCAACCTACGGGTATGAGGCTGCGTCGGTTAGCACTGGGGGAGATTTGGGGACTCCAATGGGACCACCTCCGCCGGGTAACCCCCCACGGACCTCCCATTCCTCAGCACGCTCGCTTGCCCTGGTCGGGCTCTCGGATGAGACCGCCGGCTCGTCTCAGGGCGAGTTTGACATCTTATTCGTTGCCCGGGAAGACGATGAGCTATCGAGCGCAGCATCGGAGAGTGGGTTCGTCCACTCTGATGTGGAGGCTTCGGCTGGGCTTCCCCCTTCGGGTGTGGTCGCCCAGTCTCAGGCCGACGCGGAGATGACGGACATGCTTTCCCAGGCAGCCGCGAGCGTTGGGCTAGAGTGGAACCCTGCACTCTCCCCTGAACCCTCGCAGCTCGATGATTGGTTCCTGGGCCCAGAGCGCCACTCACGTCCACACCCCGCCCCGGTTCCTTTCTTCCCGGCAGTGCATGAGGAGCTGACAAGATCGTGGGGGGGCACCTTTTACTACCCTGTCCCGATCTTTCAGCTCCCCCGCTCTCACTACCCTCGATGGTGGGGTGGCCAAGGGGTATTCATGTGTACACTTGTGCCCGCAGAGCGCCACCACCTGGCACGGGCGCCTGAAGCTTCCGTCCAGGGCCTGTAGGTTTACGTCATCTCTGACGGCTAAGGCCTATGGTGCCGCTGGATAAGCCACCTCCGCCCTGCACGCTATGGCTCTCCTGCAGGTACACCAAGCTAAGGCGCTAAAAGAGCTGCACGAGGGTAGTTCTGACCTAGGATTGGTGCAGGAACTGCACTCGGCGACCGACCTCGCTCTCCGGGCGACGAGGGTTACATCACGGTCTCTCGGGCAGGCAATGTCCACCCTGGTGGTCCAGGAATGCTACCTTTGGCTCAACCTGGTCGACATGAGAGAGGCTGACAAGGCACGGTTCTTTGACGCCCCCATCTCCCAGGTTGGCCTGTTCGGCGACACTGTCGAGGACTTTGCCCAGCAGTTCTCAGCGGTGAAGCAGCAGACGGAGGCCATTCAACACATCCTGCCCCGGTGCAGCTCAAGACCCCACACCCCGTCTGCTCATTGCCAAGGGCATCCTCCTGCAGCAACAGCACTGCTCCACCTCAGCCCACCCCCACAGCCCGGCCCCGGCATGGAGCCCACCGCAGGAAGCAGACGCCACCCGTCTCACGGCCGGCCACCAAAAACCCAAGGAAGGCTTTGAAGTGCCCCTGAGACGGGCGACCCAGGGACGAGGAGACCTGTTCTACGGAGCTGACCTCCTCGACCAATCTTATGGTGGGCGTCAGGAGCCAGGTAAATGCTTCGATGTCTCTGGACTCAGCACAGCCATGGGGTTCGAGCCCCTTCGACATGGCACCTCAGGCTCTTCCCCGCCGCAAGGCCCCACCCGCCAGTACATCGGACGTGATTATCCCCTTGGTCCCCCTCACCTGGAGTTTGGACGTGTGGCTCGCGCTTTCCAACCCATCACGATGGCTGACCTTGACCGCCCAACTCGGCTATGTGATTCAGTTCACCAGGCGCCCGCCCAGGTTCAGCGGCGTCCGTTTCACCTCGGTGAAGGGCGAGAACACCACTACCTTGCGTGCGATAGGGCCTGCCCCTCAAGCTGAGATGAAGAAGGGGTTTTACAGCCCCTACTTCATCATACCGAAGAAAGGCGGTGGGTTGTGGCCACTCTTGGACCTGTGAGTACTGAACCGGGCCTTGCACAGGCTCCCGTTCAAGATGCTGACACAAAAACGCATTTTAGGGAGTGTCCGGCATCAAGATTGGTTCGCGGCAGTAGACCTGAAGGACGTGTACTTCCACGTCTTCCTGTGGTTTGCTTTTGAGGGCCGGGCGTACCAGTTCGGCCTGTCTTTGTACCCTCGCGTCTTCACGAAGGTCGCAGAGGCAGCCCATGCCCCGCTAAGGTGCTGAACTGTCTGAAGGTGTTCAGACAGAAGACAGTGGTTCCACTGAAACTTTTTCAGAGGCTCCTGGGGCATATGGCATCCTCATCCTCGGTTGCCACACCGCTCGGGTTGATGCATATGAGGCCACTTCAGCACTGGCTTCAGACTCGAGTCCCGAGATGGGCATGGCACCGCGGGACACATCGTGTGGTCATCATGCCGATCTGTTGCCGCCTCTTCAGCCCTTGGACCGACCTTGCATTTCTACGGGCAGGGGTTTCCCTAGAGCAGGTCTCCAGGTGTATCGTGGTTACGACGGATGCCTCCAAGATGGGCTGGGGCGCCATATGGAATGGGCACACGGCCGCCGGCTCCTGGACTGGCCTGCGGCTGCGTTGGCACATCAACTGCCTCGAGTTGTTGGCAGTACTGCTCACCCTGTGGAGGTTCTGGCCGTTGATCCAGGGCAAGCACGTGTTGGTCCGAACAGACAACATGGCAACTGTAGCATACATCAACCATCAAGGTGGTCTACGCTCCCGTTGCATGTCACAACTCGCCCGCTGTCTCCTCCTCTGGAGTCAGCAGCGCCTCAAGTCGCTACAAGCCACTCACATCCCGGGTGACCTCAACACTGCAGCGGATGTGCTGTCACGACAGGTTACGCTCAGGGGAGAGTGGAGACTCCACCCCCAGGTGGTCCAGCTGATTTGGAGTCGATTCGGTCGAGCACAGGTAGACCTGTTTGCTTCCCAGGAATCCTCCCACTGCCCGCTTTGGTATGCCCTGACCGAAGCACCCCTTTGTATAGACACGCTGGCACACAGCTGGCCCCCTGGACTATGCAAATATGCATTTCCCCCAGTGAGCCTACTTGCACAGCACCTGTATGCCTTGAAGTGCTGTCTGTTCGCTAAGCGGTGTTCTTCCCGACACGAAGACCCCCAGAGATGCGCAGTCAGATCGGTGCTTTCCTTCCTGCAGGAGAGGCTGGAGGGGTGGCTGTCCCCCTCCACTTTGAAGGTGTATGTAGCCACCATTTCGGCACATCACAAGGCAGTGGATGGTAAGTATTTGGGGAAGCATGACTTGATCATCAGGTTCCTGAGAGGCACTAGGAGGTTGAATGCCCTCGTGGGACCTCTCTGTAGTCCTTCCGGGTATACGGGGTGCTCCCTTTGAGCCTCTGAAGTCAGTTGAGCTTAAGGCACTCTCTTTGAAGACTGCCTTCCTGACTGCGCTCACTTCCATCAAGAGGGTAGGGGACCTGCAGGTGTCCTCTGTCAGCAAATCGTGCCTGGAGTTCGGTCTGGGTTACTCTCACGTGATCCTGAGACCCCGACCGGGCTATGTGCCCAAGGTTTCCATGACCCCGTTTAGGGATCAGGTGGTGAACCTGCAAGTGCTGCCCCAGGAGGAGGCAGACCCAGCCTTGGCGTTGCTGTGTACGGTGCGTGCTTTACGCATCTATTTGGATCGCATGCAGAGCTTTAGAAGCTCCGAGCAGCTCTTTGTCTGCTTTGGTGGACAGCGGAAAGGAAGCACTGTCTCCAAACAGAGGATTGCCCACTGGGTCGTTGATGCCATCATGATGGCATATCACACCCAGGACGTGCCGCCCCCTGTGGGGCTACGGGCCCACTTTACTAGGAGTGTAGTGGGCTCCTGGGCCCTGACCAGTGGCGCCTCTTTGGCAGACATCTGTAGAGTAGTGGGCTGGGCAACACCCAACACCTTTGCAAGGTTCTATAATCTCCAGGTTGAGCCGGTTTCATCCCGTGTGTTGTCAGGTCCAAACAGGTAAGTTCCGGGACAGCTGGCTGGGTATACTGCTTGCGCATAGTGCCTTTCCCCTCCCATGAGGTGAAGACGTGCGCTTTTGACTCCCAGTCGTGTTCACAAGTTGTGATCCCTGGATGACTTTCCTCCTTAGCCCTGTGGCAGACAAGTTTGTGGAGAAACTCGCTGCCGGCCCAGTACATGTGCTAATGAGGCCCTGTACTGAGGTAGGTGCTCCACATGTGGTGGTTCCCCGTAGGTGACCCCATGTGATATCTTCCGCTGAATCGTTTCCCTGTCGGTAAACTGCATCTTCCTTGGGCAGAGGCCCCTCTGCCCCGGTCACCATGTTTGTAGAAACTCCTCCTCCCTCGGGTAGGACCTACCATGGGACTTCTCCACATGACATACTTCTGACAAGACCATGTGACGTATTTCCTCTCAAAATCCGATGTAGACATTTATGGCCCCCAGTCGGTTAACAAATTCCACTCTTTTTGGGGAGAAAAAAATAGGAAAAGAGGCCATGGCTGGGCTAGCCTGTCCCTATTTGTTGGGCAGTCGACTTGTTCCCGAAGGACCGTTCGACGCTCATAAGAGTGTTGGGGGAGGTTACGTGACGGCCTGGTGCGCTGGCTATGAGGCACACAGTGGTCTTCCCGTCTCGCACCGCCAGTCCACATAACACAGTTCAACTAGTTGTGTAGTTTTGTATAGGGACCACTAGTGTCACTACATCGACACAACGTTGAGTGAGTGACAGATTGGGAATGTCCTGGTTACTTTTGTAACCTCCATTCCCTGATGAAGGGAATGAGACGTTGTGTCCCTCTTGCCACAACACTGAACTACCCGCTGAAATGGCCGGAACCTTGTCTCGGCTCCTCAGCACAAAACCTGAATGAGTGGTTGCATACCAGCTCCTTTTATACCCGTATGTCTGGGGGAGTGGCATGTAAATTCCACTCGCCAATTCCCATTGGCCTTTTTTCAAAAAGCAGAGGTGTTTGGGGCTCCCAAGAGTGACCCCTAGTGTCACTACATTGACACAACGTCTCGTTCCCTCCATCAGAGAGCGGAGGTTACGAAAGTAACCAGGATGTTTTCAGACAAGATAGCCGCCATCTTTTGGTATAAGAACATACTGTACATGTGTCAACAGTAATATTGCCATTAGAATATATACATTGGTAAAGACTAGATAATAATGTTGAATTTAAAACAAGTTAAAGTGTTGCAATCACCCCTGTGAAAATTCATGAATAAAATTACATTAATACATTTCTTTATATGCAGTATTGAAAATATAAAAAAATTCATACTAATAATTTATAAATAGTTTTAAAATTTCCTCCCAAATGCACAGTCAATATAAAATCGTATAGCTCCCAGCAACAGTAATAAGGTTATAGCTACAGCATGGCCGGGTCCAAGGGGGCATTGCCCCTCTAGATTTTCCTTGTGCCCTCCCCAGACTCTTCTGAAACCACCCTCCCACTCCAATGAAGAGAGAACCACTTGCCCACCCTAAAGATCAAAATGACCCCCCCCCAAAAAAAATTGGTATCTTAGTACCGGCCCTGAGCCACAGTAACCCTAAATTAATGCAAACCTAATCCTAACCTTAACCTTATCGTAACCCAAACCCTAGCAACTATTATCAATGTTAATGTTTAACCAGCAACCTAGAAATAAAATATACAAGTTTAAAGTCAGTCATCATAACATTAGACAGCAGAAGAAAAATACTAGAAATACAAAAATCACTTGTATACCTGAAATTAGTTTTGTACTGAAAACTGAAAAAGGTAAAATTGAAAATAAAATAAAATACAATCACACTTTTTCTTAAGCGACAACTATACTGATCATATGATGAGTCAGTGCCAACACTTGTTTGTGAAATTAAATTTGTATGTAACAATTACCACACCACCCACCCACCCAATTTGTCCTGCCCACTTAAGATGCTGCATGTAAATTCTGAAATTCTGATGAGTGTAGCTAAGGTGATGTGACATTACGTCACATTGCATTGATAGTAAGTATAGTGGATACATCATAAGCAGTCACATAGTCACAAATACTAGGGTGAGTTTTGCTAGCTGAAGAAACTCTTTCTCTCTCTCTTTCTCTCTTCTCAATGCCCTTGAGCTCTGATAAGTAAAGCACTGAGATTATTTAGAGTTTTGCAGGTGACAAGCCTTCAGCCAAGACACAGCACAGCGAAACATACACCACTTACACACACACACATGTTGGTGCGGCAATCCTTATGAGGAATCTCCATAGACATAATGATTTTATACTGTACGAACTATTCTATCCCCTAACCCTACCCCTAAACCTAACCCTCACAAAAAATGTTCAGCATTTTTACATTTTCAAAAAAACATAGTTTAGTATGTTTTTAAGTAATTTGAATTATGGGGACACTAGAAATGTCCTCATAAACCACATTTATAGCATACCCTTGTAATTACCGGTTTGTAACCTAAAAAAATGTCCTCGTAAACCACCCACACAAACACACACACACACACATAATGGCATCAAATGCTTCCTTTGCTGAGTTTTTGTGCTCTGAAAACATATAAGGAAAGAAATGGATGCAAACACATGACAAATATCCACATAACTCCATATATCCACATAACTCCATATATCATCAAATCATAAAAATTTAATTGAGTATTGTTAATCAGTTTTGAATTGTTAATAAGGAATCCTTTTTATTATATTCAGAACATTTTCCCAGTAAAGTACACTTGCTTTACAGCGTAAAATAACTTGTTTTACTTTTCTTTCCATGACCACATGAATAACTAATTTATCTAAACATCTAATTCAAATCCATGTTTATTGCATGGCTCTCTGGAATACTTGATTCAACTGATTAATCGTGACATTCTTTAACAAGTGGGACAATGTACAATCAGTCAGTTATTATTGCAGAATAAACCTGTTCTAAGTGACAATCTTGATCAATCTGTCAGGGTTTGTTTAGCAATAATGACCATCTGATGTTACATTATCCCTTACATATGGGGGTATGGTTCTAAGTTTTTAACATGTTTCATTCAAAACATATGTATTTTAAAAGTATTTTAAAAGTATTTTTGTAATACAAATATATTCAAATAACAGTATTAATATAGATCGATCGATAGATAGATAGATAGATAGATAGAATATAAAAAATATTAATATTAAAATATATATTATTATAATATACAATCTTTTTTATATTTTATTTGAATATTTTTGTAAACATTTTGTAAGCATATATATATATATATATATATATATATACACATACATACTTACACAAAAGCATCTGCTAAATGAATGAATGTAAATCCAACATTTAATTTAAAGTGCCATTTATGTCTCTTTAGTTTATCAATGTATGACAATGAATTTGCTTGCATATCAAAGAGATTTTGATAATCTCAGAACTGTGACATCATTTGTGCCTTTGAAGTCATCACCATTGATTACGAGTCGTCCAATGAAGAACAGATAGTCACTTACGTGTCACTCTATATTTTTAAGGAAAAGACGTCACAGAAACCTTTAACCATCAGTATAGTACTACTCAAAAGTCTTTCCCAGGCCTTCACCATTTTTACTATATCAGCATAACTTTTTCAGATGTGAGAGATGACAATAGCTTTATAATGCTGTAACAAACTTACAGCCGCTAAGAAACAGATAAGAAACAGATATCACAATAATCTTTCATTTTACCTTCTGCGTCAGAGTCTGATAATACTGCTCACTCCCCCATCCTGGAGATGGACCAAAACTCCTGGCCGCTTTGGTCAGGATAAACATGCCCTTTTTACTCTGAAAAAAAAACAAAACACTGGGCAACATTGTCCATTTTGGACCAACAAAGCTCTGCTTTGTATATTACTGTTAGGCTTTTGTTGCTCTAAGCTGCCGAAGTTTCCATCAGAAACTTTGCATTACAGCTAAATATTAAAATATTAGATGTATTTAATGTGTAAAATAGTAGCCTAATCAGAGAAAGAAAATTTCCCACTTTTTTAAGAGATCCTTTAAAAGCTATTTTTATTGCCAAGTGATTTTGGAGAAAACACTTCAAGCACAAGTGCAAGGACACAAAAGCAACCTCTTGTTGAATCGTCTGAAACATTCGAATGAATTAGCATTTTTATAATCTACTCATTTTCACCGTCATGGCCCAGCAAACAGTACACAAACAAGTCAAAACATGTTCTATGACATAGATGAGACTGAATGAGTCTGAAAAATCTTGACTTTGAGAGCACAGAAAAAATGGAAAAAAAGAGACCTCTATCAAGACATTTTACAGGCCAAAAAATATTGTCAAAGATTGTGGGACTCTTAAAGTAAAGTGCAGTGCAAGGTCTAAGCAAAAGACCACAATGCACTCTCAGAAAAAAAGGTACGAGGGCCATCAATGGGGTCATACCCTCCTGGTGATCTCATCTGTACTTCTAGTTAAAATGTCTAACTTGTTTTGGGTACATAAATTAAGGACCTATTGTGTACATTTAAAGGTGCATTTATGTATTTAATTGCTCTGGGAACTAAAAAACATACCTTTTTGTTTCCATAAGAGAACAAATATGGGAACTCTAGTGATGGCCTTGTGCCTTAAACCGTACCTTTTTTTTCAGAGAGTGAGAAATAAAGCAAAATGAATGCTATCTGAAGATGATATATAAAGTATATACATTTATTTACCAATACTGTACAGTATAATATGATCTGCATGCAATTAACAACACAGTCTTGCTTTCATGCATTGGCTATATTTGAACTAATATTACTGTTGTGGCTGACAACCACTTGTCCCACATACTACACATTCTCAGCCCATTTTAATGACAATGTTTGTTATTCCACATTAGTAGCCAGCTGCACTCGGTTAAAGAGACTTTGGACATGATTTTCAGTAAATCAGTTGGATTTCAATCCAGGATCTATATAAATAAAGAATCAACAAGTTAAGAAACATCTGTTTAATGATTTACCAAAGAGCAGTGGGAAGAGGCCATAGCAAGAAAACCATACAAAACTCCCAAACGGAAACAAAGAGAACATTTCACCAGGTGCAGCTACGTCTGTAAGTCTACCTTTTATTGCTTAAATAGAATTTTCCTTTATATTAAACTATTTTCCAAAAATATTTGCATAGGCTAATGTATGTTGGTAATGAAACTGCTTGGTGATGTAATCTGTGTAAGACAAGACAGTCCCTTAAGGGTATTCTGGGATGCATTTCCATGATGTGTTGTTATTGTGTTTGAAAGAGATAGATATGGGGAAAATTAAATATATATAATCTAATTGTTTCATAGAATTGTTGCAATCTTTTCTTTTCAAGGCTACTTTCATCACTATGTATCGTGCCTTCCTCCTGCTCTTGTTAGAGGTATGTAAATAAAACATTTATAAATCACATTGGACATTGATTTCTATATGACAGGATAGCTTCGGCAAAGATACAAAATATATACATTAACATAAATGTGACATACTGCTACAAACATGTAAGATTTTCTTTATTTAATGGAACTCAAAGAAAATTATTGACAGAATATTAGCTTCAACCACTTTCATTGCATGGAAAAAACATGCAGAAGTGAATGGAAAATGAGACTTACATTCTGCCTAAAATCTCCCTTTGTGTTCCACAGAAGAAAGAAAATCATGCTGGTTTGGAATGACATGATGTTGAGTAAATGATGCCAGAATTTTCATTTTTGAATGAACTATCTCTTTAAGCAAAGTGTTTGATTTGGAAGTGCAATCTCCCTTTTTCAGCTTTCCCTGTCTTCCTGTGATGTGGCTATTCCACGCAACTCCAAAATTTCCCTTCATTGTCTCACTGACAATGACTCTTCACTAGTTAACGTTAAATTTACCTGGAGCTTTAACTCCACCCCAATCCTGTCAAAGGACAAAATTGGCAGGGATGGAAAGGTCTTGCACCTTACAGACATAAAGTTCAGTGATGAAGGAGAGTACAAGTGTGTGCTGGAAGGATTGAAAGGAGAAAATTATGTGAGGCTGAGAAGAACATTCAAGATACGTGTGGAAGGTGAGACTTTTCTTATCAATGAGGGGAGCCAGACAATGCAGTGTCAAATGCCAGCTCATTGATTTCTTTAAACTCAGATGTCAGTTAATTAACTGAAAAAAAAAAAAAAACCAACAAAAAACAAAAAACAAACAAAAAAAAAAAACAACAAAAACAAAACATGTTGTGCAATTTTTTTTAACAAAATATATATAGTTTTAGAGTTTAAAAACCAACTTTTCAAAGCTACATTGACTTATCTGATTGGTGGAGCTCTCTTCAGTATTATGTTTACATTTAGTTCAGTTCTTAACTGGGAATTCATCTACTGAAAATATTTTCTGGGTTCAATACAAGTTAAGCTTATCTGGCATAATGTTGATTGCCACAAAAATGTATTTGGACTTGCCTCTCCTTTTCTTTAAAAAAAGCAAAAGTATGGATTCCAGTAAACAAATTTACAATGGAAGTGAATGGGGCCAATCCATAAACATTAAAATACTCACTATTTCAGAAGTATAGACATAAACAGTATGCATGTTAACATGATTTTAGTGTGTTCAAATCACTAACTAATCTTTTCTGTGTAAAGTTATATCTTCATTGCCATGACAAGGTAACATCACAAACAATCATTGTACAGTAATTTAGTAATCCACCTTCAAAAATTATGATTTAAACAACTTTACAGCTCAAATAATTCACGAGTTTTAACAGAAGAATTAATGTAAGTACTTTTATAAAATTATAAGCTTCACATTTCTACCTTAAAACCCTCCAAAAATTGGCCCCATTCCACTTCTTCACTGTAACCTCGATTTTTGCTTTTTTTAAAAGAAAAGGATGGATGAGTTGAAATAATATTTTGTGTGATCTACCTTATGCCACAAATGCTGCAGCTTGAACCCGGAATATTACTTTAAATTGAAATCGTAGGATATACCATCGCTTAATCTCTGAGTTCATGGCAAGTCTATCCTGAAATTTAAATCAATTACTCTGTGGAGAAATGCAATGGGATTCTTACTTATGGAACATTTGTGCTCTTTAAACTCTTGTTTCTCTACATCTTTATTTTTCTTAGTGCCTCCACCTTTGCAGGAGTTGAAGATCATCAAATCAACAGTTGGGGATAATGTGAGGCTTCCATGCCAGGTTCAAAAATCTTCCTATTCTGAAACAAACGAAACAGCCCCTGCTGTCTGGAAACGGGAAATTAAAGGAGAAACTGTGCTGCTTAATCCTAAAAAAGGCATAAACCAAGAAGAGGAAAACATGACAACTAATAGGGTGTTCTGGGATGACAAACCCGAAGAACGGGACTGGACGATTAAAATTAGTCAGGTCACAAAGGAAGACGCTGGGACGTACCTCTGTGTCATAAACACATCCGAGACGCTGTTGGTGGACCTGGAGGTGGAAGGTACTCCTCATACCTTACTCTAATGCAATTCACTTCAACCCACTAAACTAATATATTTATTTAAATATTTAATATGGATTACTGTTAAAGGAATGTTCCTAGTTAAATATGAGGTAGCTTAATTGACAGTATTTGTGGAAGAATATAAAAATACTTGTCCATGTATAATTAATAAAATACAAAATAAAAATTGCTGTTACAGTAAGACACTTACAATTGTAGTGAACGGGGACAGTCCATGAACATTAAAAAACACACTTTTTTTAATGGGTGTAAAGATTACTCATGTTAACATGATTTTAGTGCAATAAACTGAGGGATTTACTGGTGTTACACTGTTTAAGAGACAGGATTTTACCAGCGTTACGGTTCCACGACAACAAAGTTGTAATATTGGATATAACTCTTCACAGATAATGTTAGTAAGCATGTCATCACACTAAAAACATATTAACACATGTAAGGTTTACATCTTGTGGCTATACTTTAGAAACAATGTATATTTTAATGTTTATGGACTGGCCCCATTCACTTCAATTTTAAGGGCCTTACTACAACCACCATTTTTTTTTTTTTTTTTAAATAAAAAAGAGATGATAAAATGAAAATAAAAATGGTCCCACTTTATATTAGGTGTCTTTAACTACTTTGTACTAACATTAAAATACTGTACATACAATGTACCTAATTGTGTAACTACATATTGTTCAGCAAAATTCTCACAAGATTCACATTTGCTGCTACTGAGGTTGAGGTACGAGTAGGTTTAGGGTTAGGGTTTAGATTAGGGTTAGGGTTTAGGGTAAGTGTTGGGGTAGGGTTAGGTGTAACAACAAATGTAATTAAATGCAGGTACTTTAAATTTAAGTACAATGTAACAACACATTTGTACATAGTAAGTACATTGTATCAAATGCTTAAGTACATAGTAGTTAAAGATAACTAATATAAAGTGGATCCAAATGTTTTTTTTTATGGTAATTAACATTGCGCCACAAATTATGTTGATTGCTCTTAACTTGCATTTAACCAGGAATATTCCTTTAATTCAGACTACCTTGAAGAATCAAGTACTCTACAAATATTCTTAATATTCTATGAATATTATGATCCTACTAGATAACCTGAAATTCCTATTTTTAACTTTATTTATCTATCAAAGTTTCAGTTTATTCAGCAGGATCTTATTTGATTTTTTGAGGATGCTTGAATGATTATTATGCATTCCCATTAGAATCCTTTAGGATTGTTTGTTCCAAATTATGACATAAATTCCAATAGGAATTCTGTACAAACAGAGGCGTAACTTTGTTTTAAAAAGTGGTGGGGGACATTTTTTTGTTTTTGTTTGGGGGGCTCTTGAATATTAACCCTTTCGTACATAACTGGGCCCCGCAGAGTAGCATCACACATATGTGTTTCTGCAACAGCCAGTTACGTTACAAGCTGCCAGATTCAAATTGGCTTTCGCCGACACAGGCTAAGCTGGTCAAGCGTCTGTAGTTTATATTTGCTCAAACAATTACTCATACAGTCTTTTAAACCACAGAATTATTTTATTTTATATATATACAACCAACTCGTCACCAAAGTACCATGATAAAAAGTTTACAGCTCGTATACGCACAGTCAATACATCAATCTCAATCTTCCTCCGATGCGTGCTGCCATTTGTTTACATTAGTAGCAGTTGTCATTTGTCAAACAAACAGCTACTCAAACAGTTTTTTCAAGCACATAATATGCTTATTTTATGTAACAAACAGCCTAATTGTCACCAAAGTACCACAATAACTGTTCACAGCTTGTAAATGCACAGCCATCATATCTAAACGTGATCTTCCCATGCACGCAGCTACGTCTACTTATTAGGTGCAGATTCGATTTTCATTCACACAAACAGCAACTCAAACAATCTTTTCAGGCATATAATAAATTTATTTTCTGAAACAGACAACCAAACTATCACAAAAGCACCACGACAACAGTTTAAAACTCATATACTCACAGTGAAAACATGCTGATCAATGTAATTATCCGATGCACGCAGCGAAGTCTGTTTACATTAGCGCTTGTCACACAGACACAGACACACACACAAACACACATACACACACACAATGTCTGAGAAGTCAAACAGGGCATATAGGGAAACAGGACTGCTGATATTATTTGTTCATTTGTTTTTTTACAGCTATAAAAACTAACTAAATAAAATAAATACAGTAAAGCAGACATAGCCCATTTGTTCACATGTTTACTATATTATAAACAGTATTTTGCTTTCTTTTTTATGACAAGAAATCAAAAAACATAAAAACTAATTGCGAAGCACTCGTCTTGTTGTGAAATCTTTGCTGATTTTGATATAGTGATAAGTGACAATAATGATTATATTGTTAATAATATTTTAAAAAGAGTATTTGCTGAATATTAGCAACTTGTGCATAGTTATTTCTTTAAATGTTATTTAATTGAAAAAGCATGTCGAAATCCCCGTATCTCTCATTCAGCATTACATTCCATTCATGCCTACCAAAAAAACAAAAAACAAAAAACAAATCACATTGCTTTGAAAATTCGGACATATCATTTTTATAAGATATATTTAAATTTTGAACTAATATGTATACTTATTTTATATATTCAGCCTGCACTGTCATTATAAAGATCTCATTGTTTAATATTGTAAGCTATTATGATGTGATCTTATTATAACCTCCTGAGACCCAGCAACAAATGTTTTACAATTTCCCTTTTTTAAATGTCAATAGAGTGTTTGGTGCATAAAATACATATGATAGAATGTATTATGGCCTTTAAAGCCTGATGTATCAAATGTGATAAAAAAATAAATAAAAAAAATTAATCACAAATTAAATATATACTGTATACATATATTTTGTTTAATGGTTCAGAAAACAGCTCCATTAAAATAATAATAAAAAATAATAATTTCCAGATTATAATAATTTTTTTCCTATTATTACAAACTAAATGGAAACTCCTGCTCAAGAACTGGAGATGTTTCTTTTACATTTGTCACATCATCTACTATCTCTTCTCCTAGCCAGTTCACACGATCCTCATCCCCTGAACACTAACCCCTCACTGGACTACAACCCCCATCATGCATGGCCTCCTGCCATTATCTCTCACACCTGTTCATTATTACTCATTATATGGAGTTAATTAACAGAGGTTCGGGAGGAGCATGTTAATTTTAATCTGACAAATCACAGTCCACGAGCAGGAGTATATAAGCCGCTGCTTACCTGCTTCCTGTGACAACTCTCCTGACACGAGAGTCTTTCCGGCATTCAGCCCCACCCATTTCCCCACAAACAGACCCAGGAAGACGGATCATTGGATGCAACTTCCCTGCAAAGCATTCGGCTCCACCAGAACAGCTCTTCCATCCAAACAGTCTTGTTATTCAACAGAAGCTGCCACAGCAGCTCTTTGTTTTTTAACAGTATTGATGGCTACCACGTTAAGTGTTTTATTTATATATATATATATATATATATATATATACACTATATTGCCAAAAGTATTCGCTCATCTGCCTTTAGACGCATATGAACTTAAGTGACATCCCATTCTTAATCCATAGGGTTTAATATGACGTCGGCCCACCCTTTGCAGCTATAACAGCTTCAACTCTTCTGGGAAGGTTTTCCACAAGGTTTAGGAGTGTGTTTATGGGAATTTTTGACCATTCTTCCAGAAGCGCATTTGTGAGGTCAGACACTGATGTTGGACGAGAAGGCCTGGCTCGCAGTCTTCGCTCTAATTCATCCCAAAGGTGCTCTATCGGGTTGAGGTCAGGACTCAGGCCAGTCAAGTTCTTCCAAACCAAACTCGCTCATCCATGTCTTTATGGACCTTGCTTTGTGCACTGGTGCGCAGTCATGTTGGAACAGGAAGGGGCCATCCCCAAACTGTTCCCACAAAGTTGGGAGCATGGAATTGTCCAAACTCTCTTGGTATGCTGAAGCATTCAGAGTTCCTTTCACTGGAACTAAGGGGCCAAGCCCAGCTCCTGAAAAACAACCCCACACCATAATCCCCCCTCCACCAAACTTCACAGTTGGCACAATGCAGTCAGACAAGTACCGTTCTCCTGGCAACCGCCAAACCCAGACTCGTCCATCAGATTGCCAGATGGAGAAGCGTGATTCGTCACTCCAGAGAACGCATCTCCACTGCTCTAGAGTCCAGTGGCGGCGTGCTTTACACCACTGCATCCAACGCTTTGCATTGCACTTGGTGATGTATGGCTTGGATGCAGCTGCTCGGCCATGGAAACCCATTCCATGAAGCTCACTATGCACTGTTCTTGAGCTAATCTGAAGGCCACATGAACTTTGGAAGTCTGTAGCGATTGACTCTGCAGAAAGTTGGCGACCTCTGCGCACTATGCGCCTCAGCATCCGCTGACCCCGCTCTGTCATTTTACGTGGCCTACCACTTCGTGGTTGAGTTGCTGTCATTCCCAATCGCTTCCACTTTGTTATAATACCACTGACAGTTGACTGTGGAATATTTAGTAGCGAGGAAATTTCACGACTGGACTTGTTGCACAGGTGGCATCCTATCACAGTACCACGCTGGAATTCACTGAGCTCCTGAGAGTGGCCCATTCTTTCACAAATGTTTGTAGAAGCAGTCTGCATGCCTAGGTGCTTCATTTTATACACCTGTGGCCATGGAAGTGATTGGAACACCTGAATTCAATTATTTGGATGGGTGAGCGAATACTTTTGGCAATATAGTGTATATATATATATATATATATATATATATATATATATATATATATATATATATATATATATATATTATCCTGTCTGTCTTTCTATGCTCCATTCGATGAAGCAGTTTATAGCGCGAAGTTGCTGCTGCAAACTGGCTGCTCCTGCACTTTAAAAAATGTGAAACAGCTCTCTACGACTGCTCATATGTTCTCTTATCTAAACTTTAAACCCGGAAAGCAGTCCCAGCTGCCTCTGTGAACGGGCGCCATTCCGGCTTCATGCCATTAGAATAAAATTTTGTTTGAATGCGAAAGAAACAAAGATTAACTATTCAATCTAACCACCATTTCAACCCCCAGCATTTTTAATCCGGTTCTGCCGCACAGGTGATGACTGTCAGCCTCATTACCACACTGCAGCTTGTTTAGGGGGCGTGTTTTATTCAGCGATTGTTCCTCATCTTCTAACCTGAATATCACGATTGTTTCTCCCTCCAAAGTGCCCTTCGGAGCGTGATTTAGTTCATCATGCAACACAGAACTCCCTTCAATCGACCGATAATCTAATGACAAATTATTTTCAAACCAATGCAGACATTTTAACGCAAGCTCGCTGCCACGCAGCACTGGCTCTGACCATTCCACAGCACACTGCAGTTATACACGGCCTCTGTCCGAACAGACACGAGCCAAATTTGGCTCCGCAAGAGGCGGATCATGCGCCGCGTTCCAACTCATTCATAATCATTCTGCAATGTGTCTCGCTTCCTCTCAACTTTATTGACATATATTGATGAATATTGTACAGCAGGGGGCAGTCATACTCCTAAGGAGGGGATGACCACAACTGTATCCTTCAGTCATGACTGCAAGTCCATTTATCCTGCATATTTGCATGCAGTACAGAGCCAAAGATCTTATTTCTTAGATCATTTCCCAGCACATATCTCCTGCATTTCTGTATGCAGTGCAGAGCTGCAACTCAATGCATTCCTAGATAATTCACACCTATTGCTATGTGATACATTTCCTATGCAAGAAGTATATTGTACTACAGGTGATGGTTATACTCCTAAAGAGCAAATGGCCTAAAGTGAATCCTTCAATGATTGCAAGTCCATGCATATCTGTTTGCAGTACAGAGCCAAAGCTCTTATTTATCAGATCATTTTATGCTATTTTTTTCACATTTACCTACCGAGGAACCAAAGATGGCAACCATTTTAGTTAAGAAAGCACAACTGCGGTGCTTCTGCCTTTGGCTCAAAACATCTCTAAGCAGCACAAATGTGCTGTCCACGTGCCACAACTGTGGCGTCTTTTGGGTCATGCAACAAACCCCCATGACACCACAAAGCAGCGCAAACGTGCTGTACAGGTGCTGCAACCGCGGTGTCCTTCAGACCATGCGACAAACTACCACAACACCGCAAAGCAGCGCAAATGTGCTGTACAGGTGCCACAACTGCAGAACCTTTCAGGCCCTGCCACTAAATCTCCCACAACACCGCAATCATGCTTCCTGTTTCCTCTTATGTTTCCTCTTAAAACTCAAGGGGCACAGCTCATAAATGTATACCCATTCAGCAGGTTCTTTACTCTGCGCCACCCATCATTCGAATGCAGTGTGGGCTCTCCCGTTCGAATGCTATGCAGGCTTTCCCATCGAATTGCAGTGTGGGCTCTCCCGTTCGAATGCAGTGTGAACCTCAGCGCATTGGTCGCAGACTCTCCCATTCGAATCGCAGTGTTGGCCCGCCCGTTTGACCGCAATGCAGGCTCTCCCGTTTGAATCACAGGGTGGGCTCTCCCGTCCGAAACACAGTATGAGCTCTCCTGTTCGAGTGTAGTGGTGGTGCAGTAATCTTAATAGCCTTTTAGCTTTTCACGTTAACCATGGCATTGGCATTTCCTTTGGTCATGGTCTAAATGAGCCTGACACACAATAAGGTGTGCCTAAATGTGATAAACTATGTGTGCCCTATTTGATATTGCAGCCACAGTGCCCCACCAGATAATGTGCTGCAGCACCCGCCCACGCTCGATACTGCCGCAGCATTGCCCGCATACTTTCAATTATGCCACAGCATCACCCCTTTTTGCATTTTGATACTGCTGCAGCACCCTGCCATGACAAACGTAATAAAGTTGTATTCTTAACTAATCTTTTGCTTCTCTCAAAGCTGCATATAAACGTAATTGACATGTTTTCCATAACTAACCTTTGCTTCCCTTACAGGTGTTGATGATTCTAATGAAGTCTTTTGTGCCCTACTTAATACCGCAGCAAAAGTGCCCTGCCATGACAAACGTAATAAAGTTGTATTCTTAACAAAATGTTTGCTTTCCTCAAAGCTGCATATGAATGTAATTGACACATTTTCCATAACTAAACTTTTGCTTCCCTTACAGATGTATATAAAGGTAATAAATGTACGTATTCCTAACTAACCATTTGCTCCACTGCAGGTAAGTACATTACAGGTGTTAATAAATCTAATGAAGTCTTTTGTGACCTACTCAATACCACAGCAACAGTGCCCCACCCATACCAATTATGTGTACACAGTTGTCAATATTTTCTCCACAGGTGCTTTCAATGTCTATGTTCCATACTTTCTTAGAAGTGCATCTACAGCAATGGAAACACAGCAGCGCTCCCACAGGAGCTCCTTCATTATGCCCATAAATACTCAATCCACTGCCGCAGCAGTGCTTTAAACTCCACTCCTACAGAAGGCCCACTTTACTCTACTGCCACAGCAGCTTTTTTTACCATGCCGAAGCCTTTTTTTCTTCACTTCCCAGCAGCTGCAGCTAGCATTACAGGAGATAGTAGTCACCACCTCCCCTTCTCAAAGCACCATATTTCCCAATCTATGGGTAGTCTATTGAGTGAGGCTACCCCTGCAAACAAGCCCCGTTCCTCTCATTTTCATTTTCCCCGTTTGATTGCTTGCTGGGCTTACCCGTTCGAATGCCGTGAGCGATCTCTCTCTATGGAGCAGTCTCCCATTCGAATCGCAGTGTGAGCCCTCCCTTTCGAATATGAGCCAACTCTCGTTCTCATTCTTCCCTTTCGACTGCTTGCTTGGCTTACCCATTCGAATGCCGTGAGCGCTCTCTTACTATGGAGCAGTCTCCCATTCGAATCGCAGTGTGAGCCCTCCCTTTTGAACACAGCACGAGCCTTCTCCCCGTTCGACTGCTTGCTGGGCTTACCCGTTCAAATGACGCGAGCGTTCTCTCTCTATGGAGCAGTCTCCCGTTTGAATCGCAGTGTGAGCCCTCCCTTTCAAACTCAGCACGAGCCAACTCTCATTTTCACCTTCCCTGTTCGCATACCGTGAGCCCACCCACTTCTACGATGAGTGGTGGTCTCTCGTTCTAATCGCAGTGTAGCCCTCTTGACCAGCAATTGTACAAGAACGCACCTTCAAACAAATGATTAAAGCACTCTCTCTGTACAAATTTTTTTGGGGAAAACAATTCAGAAGCATCCGCCAAGCCAATTTACCAAATAGAATTGTTGCTGGCTTGCTGTCCTAAATACTTCCTGTCATGGTACTGTTCTTTCATCTTAATGCCTTTTTGGGGGTAATCAGGAGTCGAGTCTCGAGCTCTGAGCCCTCCAGTATACGGACAACAAGCCAAATATGTTTACTGTTTCAACACAAGATTACAGTAACATACGAACTACTGAAATGGAGTTAATTAACAGAGGTTCGGGAGGAGCATGTTAATTTTAATCTGACAAATCACAGCCCATGCAAGGAGTATATAAGCTGCTGCTTACCTGCTTCCTGTGACAACTCTCTTGACATCCCACCTCCACCTATTCTCTAGATTCATTATTTAAATAAGTAAAGTCCGGGGGGTAATCAGGACTCGAGTCGAGTCTCGAGCTCTGAGCCCTCCAGTATACGGACAGCAAGCCAAATACGTTTACTGCTTCAACACAAGATTACATTAACATACGAACTACTGAACTGTGTATTTAAGCCCTGGAGTTCTATCATTCTGTGCGAAGTCTTGCCAGTTCTTTCTCTGTCTGCAATTCTAAATGTTTATCCCTATTTGCCTGTTTTGGATTTTTGACCTGTGCCTGTTTATTGTGGATTTGGCCTCAGAGTTTCTCCTTTTGGATTTGTCTTCCTCACTGGACTGCTTTCTGGTTTTTGACATTTTTGCCTGTTTGATCACTCTATTAAACCTGCATATGGATCCTACATCTGCCTCTCTGTCTGATTCGTTACAGAAGATTTCGCCTCCAATTGATCCAGCAGATTTGTCTTCTTTACATAAGGCATTCAATGATCAGTCGGGTCTACTAGCCTCCCACCACCATCGGCTAGAACAACTCTCTACCGCTATGGAAGAAGTATTAAGTTTTCTACGGGTGGCTCCTCCTGGTAGACCCTCAGGGCTGAGTGATATGCCCTAGAACAACTACGAGAGGCTAAAGTATTCACCAAATTGGACTTGCGTCATGCCTATAACCTCATTCATATCAAAGAGGGGGAGGAATGGAAGACTGCCTTCAACACACACTCAGGTCACTATGAATATTGTGTCATGCCTTATGGCCTTTCGAACTCGCCTTCAGTGTTTCAAGCTTTTATGAATTAAATCTTCAGAGTCTTGCTGAATCATTGTGTCATAGTTTACATTGATGATATCCTCATCTATTCCCCCTCCCTGGAAGTCCATAGGATAGATGTCCGGGGAGTCTTGCTTTGCCTCAAGAACAATCACTTGTTTGTCAAAGCTGAGAAATGTGAGTCATGTCACCACTACTACATTCCTGGGTTACGTGATCAGTCCGGAAGGAGCACATATGGACAATGCCAAAGTCGAAGCTGTCAGGAACTGGCCCCGTCCTCACACAGTAAAGGAACTCCAAAGGTTTCTGGGCTTTGCAAACTTTTATAGAAGGTTTATTCGCAACTTCAGTTCCATCGCAGCTCCACTCACCTCTCTTCTCAAAGGCAAACCTAAAGCTCTTGTCTGGACTTCCCAAACCACTTCTGTATTTCTAACACTTAAACATCACTTCACTTCGGCCCCAATACTCTGACATCCTGATACTTCACTCCCCTTCATTGTTGAAGTTGATGCCTCAAATATTGGCATCGGAGCGGTTCTTTCCCAGTGCCATGGAAGTCCCACTAAAATGTATCCATGCACCTTCTATTCACACAAACTAACTCCAGCAGAGCAAAATTATGACGTGGGAAACCGTGAACTCTTGGCAATGAAAGCTGCTCTGGAGGAATAGCGGCACTGGTTAGAGGGCGCACATCATCCCTTCACTGTTTTGACTGACCACTGCAATCTTGAGTATTTAAAGTCTGCTAAAAGGATGAATCCAAGACTGGCCCGCTTGGCTCTTTTCTTCTCTAGATTCAACTTCTCAATTACCTACCGCCCTGACTCTAAAAACTCTAAAGCTGACACCCTATCGCGAATCTATCCCTCTGAGTCTGTTGAGCCTACGCAAACCATACTTCCCCACTCGATCACTGCTGCCCCGGTTCAGTGAAATATTATGAGGGATATTGAACAAGCTGCCCAGACCAAGCCATCTCCTCCCAGTTGTCCTAGGGTTCACACCTATGTGCCAACTGACCTTCGCCCCGAGTCATTCACTGGGTTCATTCCTCCTTGAGTTCCGGACACCCAGGTGAGAACTGCACCATTCAGTTAGTCCAAAACAAGTTCTGGTGGCCTACCCTGACCCACGATGTCACACAATATGTAGAAGGTTGCTCTGTCTGTGCACAAACCAAGTCTTCTAGGCTTCTCCCCGCAGGACTTCTTCACCCTCTGCCTGTCACTCGACGACCCTGGTCACACATAGTAATTGACTTCCTCATGGATTTACCTCCCTCACAAGGTAACACCACCATTCTAGAGATCTAGAGATGGCAGAGGCCCTCTTTCAACATGTATTCAAACTCTATGGCCTGCCTGAGGACATTGTTTCTGACCGGGGCCTGCAGTTTACATTAAGGGTGTGGAGAGAATTCTGCAGACTCCTCTATGTCATCGTCAACCTCTCTTCCGGATATCATCCTCAATCTAATGGCCAGACAGAGCAGCCTTAATCAGGAGCTGAGCCGCTTCCTTCGCACCTTCTGTCTCTGTAACCAGTACGATTGGCGTTGGTTTCTCCCCTGAGCCGAATACACTCAAAACTCCTTATGTAATTCCTAAACTGGTATGACTCATTTTCAGTGCATCCTAGGCTTTCAACCTCCCCTCTTCCCTTGGTCGGCAGAACCCACTGAATTACCCTCTGTCCAACATTGGATGCAGCGAAGTGACCAGGTTTGGGAATCAGCTCATGTTCACCTTCAAATGGCGGCTCGTCGGCAGAAACTACAGGCAGACCGACACCGTAGACCTTTCCCCACTCTCTGACCAGGCCAATGCATGTGGTTATCTACTTGGGACCTACGCCTTTCTTGCAAGAAGCTTTCACCCAGGTGTGTGGGTCCGTTTAAAGTTATCAAACAAATTAACCCAGTCTGCTACAAACTCCAGCTATCGCCTGACTATTGTATTTCTCCCACTTTCCATGTCTCCCTCTTCAAACCCCTGGTTGAGTCACCTGGAAGTCTGTCCAATAATCCTCCACCACCACCTCTGGACCTTGATGGAGACACAGCATATCGAGTAAATACTCTCCTTAACTCTCGGCGGTGTGGGGGTCAACTGCAGTACTTAGTGGACTCGGAGGGCTATGGGCCCGAAGAACATTCCTGGGTATCTGCAGAGGACATTTTAGACCCTTCACTCATTGAGGAATATCACCTAGCTCATCCTAATCGCCCCGCTCCCAGACCTAGAGGCCGACCCCCGGCACGCCCTAAGAGAAAAGGGGGGGGTGCTGTCACATCATCTGCTGTCTCTTCTCCTAGCCAGTTCACACAATCCTCATCCCCTGAATACTAACCCCTCACTGGACTACAACCCCCATCATGCATTGCCTCCTGCTATTATCTCTCACACCTGTTCATTATTACTCATTATCTGTGTATTTAAGCCCTGGAGTTCTATCATTCTGTGCGAAGTCTTGCCAGTTCTTTCTCAGTCTGCAATTCTAAGCGTTTATCCCTGTTTGCCTGTTTTGGATTTTTGACCCGTGCCTGTTTATTGTAGATTTTGCCTCAGAGTTTCTCCTTTTGAATTTGTCTGCCTCACTGGACTGCTTTCTGGTTTTTGACCTTTTTGCCTGTTTGATCACTATTAAACCTGCATATGGATCCCTGCCTCTCAGTCTGATTTGTTATAACATTAGATACTTACCTGATGAAAGCAATTTCAAGAAGTGGTAAGGACAAAATTGGCAAAGGCAAAAAGTAGTAGGGACATGTCCCACCCATCAGTGATGCATATATGTACACATTCCTGTAGGATTTTTGACTAGGGTAATAAAACTACTCCTGTTTATACACTGTAAAACAAAATTCCCCATTCTACATTAATTATCTGGAATGAATTATCTTTCTCTTGGATGCATTTACAATATGAGTTGAACATAGTCTATGATGAATAGGTAGAAATAACCATGATGAAAAGCTAATTTTCTAAGTGTTATTATATCTGCACTGAATTACCTAAATTGCTTTATATTTCTCAACTTGCATCCTCATAGAATGAAAGCACTTATTTGTCACACTGAGGTAAACTTTTCCCTCCATTTCACTCTTCAGCCCGTCCTCTGCCCCGCTGCCATAAGCACACCCACCCCTGGGAGACTTGTGAGGATCCAGACAACAGATCATGGAAGTCAACTCTGAAGGAATCACTCACAGAATTCTCCTTTTCAGTGTACTTCCATCTTAAAGGTTCAAAGCCCTCAACAAACTTTATATTCTCCCCGATCAGCATTGCTGCAGCTCTCTCTAACTTGCTATTGGGTAAGAGTTTGTGGAGGGAATGTCATCTAATCAGCAAACGCTGATTGAAACACATTCTTTATTTAAGCGTGTTCCTTCCCTCTCTGCTTCACCCTCTTTCCTCTCCTCAAGGTGCTCGTGGTGAGACCAGAAAACAGTTGCAAGATGCTCTCAGGCTTCCCTATGATTTCTCCTGTGTGCATTCCGAAATGAAGAAGCTGAAACAAGCATCAAAACAAACACTGGGGATGGCCTCGGCCATCTTTTATTCTCCAGGTAACCACTGAATCAAACCACATCAGTGGAATTGCTCCACTGGGATGCAAATTTTGTTGGCCAATAACCTGTCTCACATAACCAAACATTAGATTATAGGGTATAGGGGCTAGGTGTAACAAAGTGAAGTTGTCAAAAGGGCTATATCAGTAACAATAAGATTTGGAGTCAAATGTCCAATTGTACAAATATGTTTTCTCTAGCAGAACTTATGCATGTTGATATCAATCGCCTAGTTCAAAGCCTATAAAGTAATTAACCAAATATAATCAAAACACTGGCATACATTAACCCTCCCTATTGCCTTAAGAAACTGCAGCCTCCTTTTGCCCTTTGGGTCATTTTTTACCTGTATTGAAAACCATTAAAAATGCATGAATTCTTGATTAGTGTACAACAGCACTAAAGACCCCCCTTGCTAAAATCTGTTTTATTGTAGTCCCAAAAGTGTATAATGATAGGAACAATTTTTTTCATTGAATGTTAAAGCTGAAGTATGTAATATGCAGAGAAAACGTCATGGTTACTTGTGTAACCTCCGTTCCCTGATGGAGGGAATGAGACGTTGTGTCGATGTAGTGACACTAGGGGTCACTCTTGGGAGGCCGAGACACCTCTGGTCTTTGATAAAAGGCCAATGAAAACTGGCGAGTGGTATTTGCATGACACTTCCCCGGACATATGGGTATAAAAGGAGCTGGTATGCAACCACTCATTCAGGTTTTATGGTGCGGAGCCGATATAAGACCGGCCATTTCAGTGGGTAGTTCAGCATTGTGGCAGGAGGGACACAACGTCTCGTTCCCTCCATCAGGGAACGGAGGTTACACAAGTAAACATGACATTCCCTATCTGTCACTCACTCGACGTTGTGTCAATGTAGTGACACTAGGGGTCCCTATACAAAACGCCACAATTAGCTGAAATGTGTTACGTGAACTGGCGGTGTGTGGTGGGCAGACTACTGTGTGCCTCATAGCCAGCACACCAGGTCGACACGTAACATCCCCCAACATAGTTATGAGTGTCAAATGGCCCTTTTTGGGGACAAGTCGATTACCCGAGAGATAGAGACAGGCTTAAGTCAGTCGTGGCCTCTTTTCCTCTTCTCTTTTTTCCATTCCCTAAAAAAGAATGGGGATTATCCGACTGGGCCGCCAGGTCTAGGTCCTCCCAAGGGGAAGACACAGTGGAGACCACACCTCACCCAAAGAGAGGGGGGGATATTTAAGTGGAAGGATACGTCACATGGTCTTTCCAACCATGTGGAGAGTCTTCAAGGTAGATCGTGCCCAATGGGGGAGGAGTTACTACAAACATGGAGACTGGGGCAGAGGGGCTCTGCCCAAGGAAGACGCAGTTTGCCAACAGGGAAATGAATTAGTGGAAGATATATATCGCATGGGGTTAGCCTTACAGGGAACTGCCACATGCGGAGCACCTACCCCAGAACAGGACTCTTAGTTAGCACGTGTACTGGGCCGGCAGCGAATCTCTCCGAAAACTCGACTGCCACAGGGCTCGGAGGAAGTCAACCAGGGAACAAACTTGTGAACACTACTGGGAATTAATGGCGCATGTCTTCAGCTCAAAAGGAGGTGGAAGGCGCTATGTGCAAGCGATACACCCGGCCGGCTATCCCGGGCTTATCCGCTTGTGTTGTGTGTCACTACCTGGGATGAAACCGGTTCCACCTTGAGGTTGAAGAACCTTGCAAAGGTGTTGGGTGTTGCCCAGCCCGCTGCTCTGCAAATGTCTGTTAGAGAGGCACCCCTGGCCAGGTCCCAGGAAGCCGCTACACCCCTGGTAGAATGGGCTCGTAGCCCTACCGGGGGTGGCATGTCCTGGGTGAGATATGCCATAGTTATGGTGTCAGTGAGCCAGTGGGCGATCCTCTGCTTGGAGACAGCGCTTCCTTTCCACTGTGCACCAAAGCAGACAAAGAGCTGCTCAGAGATTCTAAAGCTCTGCGTGCGATCCAGATAGATGCGTAAAGCATGCACTGGACACAGCAATGACAGGGCTGGGTCTGCCTCCTCCTGGGGCAGCGCTTGCAGGTTCACCACCTGGTCCCTAAAAGGGATGGTGGGAACCTAGGGCACATAGCCCGGTCGGGGTCTCAGGATCACGTGAGAGTAACCCGGACCGAAATCCAGGCACGTTTGCTGACAGAGAACGCTTGCAGGTCACCTACCCTCTTGATGGAAGTGAGTGCAGTCAGGAGGGCAGTCTTCAAGGAGAGTGCCTTAAGCTCGGCTGACTGCAAAGGCTCAAAGGGGGCTCTCTGTAGACCCTGAAGAACTACAGTGAGGTCCCATGAGGGAACGAGGCATGGTCTGGAGGAATTCAGCCTCCTTGCACCTCTTAGGAACCTGATGATCAGGTCGTGTTTCCCTAAGGACTTACCGTCGGCTGCATCATGTTGTGCTGCTATGGCGACAACATACACCTTCAAGGTGGAAGGGGACAGCCTCCCTTCCAACCTCTCCTGCAGGAAGGAAAGCACTGATCCGACTGCGCATCTCTGGGGGTCTTCGCGTCGGGAAGAACACCACTTAGCGAACAGACGCCATTTAAAGACATACAGGTGCCTCGTAGAGGGGGCCCTAGCCTGAGTGATCGTGTCTACCACCGCAGGTGGTCCCATCCAGGGGCCAGACATGGAGATTCCAGGGGTCTGGTCGCGGTTGCCAGAGGGTGCCCCGTCCCTGAGAAAGAAGGTCCTTCCTCAGGGGAATTCGCCAGGGGTGAGCTGTTGCGAGGAGCGTGAGGTCTGAGAACCACGTCTGGGTGGGCCAGTAGGGTGCTACCATGATGATCTTCTCCTTGTCCCCCCTGACCTTGCACAGGGTCTGTGCAAGCAGGCTCACTGGGGGAAACGCATATTTGCGCAGGCCAGGGGGCCAGCTGTGTGCCAGCGCGTCTATGCCGAGGGGAGCCTCGGTGAGGGCATACCAGAGCAGGCAGTGGGAGGATTCTTGGGAGGCGAACAAGTCCACCTGTGCCCATCCGAATCGACTCCAAATCAGCTGGACCACCTGAGGGTGGAGTCTCCACTCTCCCCTGAGGGTAACCTGCAGAGACAGCGCGTCCACTGTAGTGTTGAGGTTGCCCGGGATGTGAGTGGCTCACAGCAACTTGAAGTGCTGCTGACTCCAGAGGAGACGGCGGGCGAGTTGTGACAAACAATGAGAGCGCAGACCACCTTGGCGGTTGACATGTGCTACTGTTGCCGTGTTGTCTGTCCGAACTAACACGTGCTTGCCCTGGATCAATGGCCGGAACCTCCGCAGGGTGAGCAGAATTGCCAACAACTCGAGGCAGTTGATGTGCCAATGCAGTCACGGACCCGTCCAGAGGCTGGCGGCTGCGTGCCCATTGCAAACAGCGCCCCAGCCTGTTTTGGAGGCATCTGTCGTGACCACGATGCACCTGGAGACCAGTTCTAAAGGAACACCTGCCCGTAGAAACGAGAGGTCTGTCCAAGGGCTGAAAAGACGGTGACAGACCAGCGTGATGGCCACACGATGTGTCCTGTGGCGCCATGCCCATCTCGGGACTTGAGTCTGGAGCCAGTGCTGAAGCGGCCTCATATGCATCAACCCGAGCGGGTTGGCCACCGCCGAGGATGCCATATGCCCCAGGAGCCTCTGAAAAAGTTTCAGTGGAACAGCTGTTTTCTGTTTGAACTCCTTCAAACAGGCCAGCACCGACTGGGCACACTCATTCGTAAGGCACGCCGTCAAGGAGACTGAGTCCAACTCCAAACCGAGAAAAGAGATGCTCTGAACCGGGAGGAGCTTGCTGTTTCCCAGTTGACCCGAAGCCCTAGTCTGCTGAGGTGTGAGTGCCAGGTCCCTGTGTGCGCACAACATGTCTCGAGAGTGAGCTAGGATTAGCCAGTCGTCCAGATAGTTGAGAATGTGAATGCCCACCTCCCTTAACAGGGCAAGGGCAGCCTCTGTGACATTCATAAAGACTCAAGGAGACAGGGACAGCCCGAAAGGGAGGACTTTGTACTGATATGCCTGACCCTCGAATGCAAACCGCAGGAAGGTTCTGTGTCAAGGAAGGATCGAGACGTGGAAGTATGCATCCTTCAGGTCTAGGGACATCGAAGCACTTACCTGGCTCCTTGTGACCACCCCTGGAACAGCCTGGGATGGGGGAGGAAGAGGCCTGTCCTCGTAACCCATGGAGACTGCCACATCGGGGGCAGCTGTGTGCCACAGCTGGGCGCTCAGGGGTGGAAAGGCCACTGCTGGAGCGCCAATCCTGCAAGAAAAAACCCGTGGACGGTAGTTGTGGTGACCGTACACACTGGGTATGTGACCCAGGGAGGAAGGAAGCCGCTCTTTTGCTGAACTGTTGGGTACCGCAGCCACTTGGGCATGCGGCGAAATCAAACAAAAAGGCAACAAAAGATTTTCCACCCAGCCCTCCACTGGGGGATGGAGTGGTCTTTTTACCAGCTCCAAGTGAGTGGGTTCCCTCGTCCCTGAGTTGCCCGTCTCAGAGGCGCTTTGAGGACCTTCGTAGGTTCTTAGGCACCGGCTGTGAGACGGGTGGCGTCTGCTTCCTGCGGTGGGCTACACGCCGAGGCTGGGCCGAAGGGGCGGGCTGCGGCAGAGCTGGTGCAGTCACCGCAGGGGGATGCCCTTGGCGATGAGCAGACAGGGTGCGGGATCTTGAGCTGTGCCGGAGCAGGATGTGCCAGATTGCCTCCGTCTGCTGCTTCACCGCCGAGAACTGCTGGGCAAAGTCCTCGATGGTGTCGCCGAATAGGCCCGCCTGGGAAATGGGGGCAGCAAGGAACCATTTCTTGTCGGCCTCGCCCATCTCGACCAGGTTGAGCCAAATGTGGCGCTCCTGGACCACTAGTGTGGCCATCATCTGCCCGTGAGACCGCGCCGTGACCTTCGTCGCTCAGAGAGTGAGGTCAGTCGCTGAGCGCAGTTCCTGCATCAAATCTGGGGTGGAACTACCCTCGTGCAGTTCTTTCAACGCCATGGCATGGTGGACCTTCAGGAGAGCCATGGCGTGCAGGGCAGAGGCGGCTTGTCCAGCAGCGCTGTTGGCTTTAGCCGTCAGGGATGACGTGAGCCTATAGGGCTTGGATGGGAGCTTAGGGCGTCCGCGCCAGGTGGCGGTGCTCTGCGGGCATAGGTGCACCGCGAGCGCCTATTCCACCGGGGGAATCGCCGTATAGCCCCTGGCCGCCCCGCCATCGAGGGTAGTGAGAGTGGGGGAACTGCGGAATCGGGGCCGGGCAGTAAAAGGTGCCTCCCACGACTTCATCAGCTTCTCGTGCACTTCCGGGAAGAATGGCACTGGAGCGGGTCGTGGCTGCTTTGAGCGGTGCCGCGAGCCCAGGAACCAATCATCAAGCCACGAGGGTTCAGGGGAGAGCAGAGTGTTCCACTCTAACCCGACGCTCACGGCCGCCCGGGAAAGCATGTCTGTCATTTCGGCATCGGCCTGTGACTGGGCAATCGTCCCTGAAGGGGGAAGCCCAGCTGAGGCTTCTGCGTCCGACTGGACAAGCCCGCTCTCCGATGCTGCGCTCGAGAGCTCATCATCTTCACGGGCTCCGAACAAGAAGCCAGACTCACCGTGAGATGAGCCACCAAACTCATCCGGAAGCCCGATTGGGGCAGACGAGCGTGCTGGGGAATGGGAGGTCCGCGGGGGGATACCCAGCAGAGACGATCCCATTGGGATCCCCAAATCGCCCCAAGTGCTAGCCGCGCTGGCCTCATACCCGTAGGTAGAAGGACCGAGCGGGGAGCCGCTTTTCTTACGAAAGCAAGCCGCAACCGCAACATTGCCATGGTCTTGTTCTCGCAGTGAGAACATGAACCATCCGCAAACGCTACCTCCGTGTGGGTCGCGCCCAGACACGAAAGACAGCGATCATGAACATCCGAAGTTGAGAGATAACGACCACAACCAGGAATAACACACAATCGGAAAGGCATTTTTAAAAAAACGCGTCTTTAAAAAGACTTTCCGTGTGTGCCGCTCTTTTAGAGAAATATATACTCTTTTAGAGGAGGAAAAGCTCTTTCAGAAAATATACTCTCTTGTTTTTCAGGGGCGTTCTCTGCAGTGCACCAGTGCAGAGGAGGGAGAAGCCACTGAAATGCGCCGTCAGATCCAGCAGAGGTGAATGAACCGTAGTATTCAGCTCAATGAGCATGACCGTTTGGCTCCGAAGAGAAAATCTGAATGAGTGGTTGCATACCAGCTCCTTTTATACCCGTATGTCTGGGGGAGTGGCATGCAAATACCACTCGCCAATTTTCATTGGCCTTTTATCAAAGACCAGAGGTGTCTCGGGCTCCTAAGAGTGACCCCTAGTGTCGCTACATCGACACAATGTCGAGTGAGTGACAGATAAGGAACTATAAGTAAGCCCTTTAATTTTCTTAAACTGTAAGCTCTGTCTTTCCGTGGCACTATGAAAATTGCTCATTTTTTTTTTTTTTTTGAGTGACCCGCTTAGACCCCATTCAACAACATACCTCAACCAATGATGTGAGGTGGGGGTGGTTGATTGACCAACGGCAGATGGAGGGCTTATTCAGAAAGCTGTTTTGAAAATAAAGTTTATTTTTGCAATTCTGTTTGGTGGCACTAGTGGTGCAGAAATTACATACTTTGGCTTTAAGTAAAATAATAATAATGGAAAAAAAAGCTAAAAAATGTAGCAAACATTGGCAAATGATGTCTTGTGTTACATTTATTTCAATCGCTTTTAGCATTTTCTAATAGCTCATCTGTTTTACAACTGATTCTGATTTATTCTCCTTTTCAAAAAGGAGTTACAGGAGTTAGAGTTACACTTTTACTTTAGTATATGCCTTTTTAACAAATTAATCTTAATAGACTCCTCCAGCAGTCAAAATGGGCCCACTTTGCATGTCCATTGCAACAAATCCATTCCTTCCCACTTATGTCAAACAATTTGTTGCAGTGTTACAGGTGTTTAGAAAGATGCAGTAGTGTTTTATCTGCCATCTGTTTTAAGAGAAAATAACATTGGATATGATATTTTAACATTAGGGGAGCCTTAAACCCCATTGTTCCCTATCATATAAAATCATGTTTGCAAACTTATTTACTAACATATTACCTGTTCAAAACTGTAAAAAAAAAATAAAATAAAATAAATAAATAAATAAAATAAAGTTTGTGTGTGTGAGACTACAAACCCCATGTGAGAGTCCGCAATTTGTGGGAAAGATGCAGTACCCAGTAGAGCAGGTGGGGGAGCTAGAGAACAGTATGGAGCTAGGGGCTAAATTTGAAAACATTTGGAATATTTTTAGGTTAAATTTGATTCTAACTATTTAAAGCTGCATTCAGAAATTCCTAGGGTGAAAGGTCACAACTGGTTATTCTCATACAAGTCAAAATTGATCCATTAATACAATGGAAGGAAAATTTTGTTTTGATTTTCTCTTAATTATTTTTTGATGGTCTTGACAAAGTCACAAAGTATGGTTCCAAAAATGATTCAGTATTTATAATGTATTCTTTACCTCAAAAATTACCCCAAGACAGTAGGAGGGTTAAGGCAAGGGTCAATAATGATGGCAGATGACTGAAATGCCATTCGCTTAGCATAAGTGATGTTTTCCTCTTTTGTAAGTCACTTTGGATAAAAGTGTCTGCCAAATGAATAAATGTAAATGTAAATGTTTTAATGTGTTTTTAGGACAAAGGCATTTTCATGACAGTCAGGCCATGAAAAATACATTAATACAATTTATTAATTAAAATATTTGTTTGTCAAAACATTGTTTTGACTTTCTTGAACGTTACCTTTTCCATGTTGCGTTGTGAATCGTTTTGTGCTTAATTTTCTTACGTCTTAGTAAAGAATAGTTCCCCCCAAAAATTCTCTCATCACTTTCATGCCAACCCAGATGTGTACAGTATGATTTTCTCTCTTTAACTGGAGTCATATGGATTACCTTTATGCTGCCTTTATGTGATTTTTGGAGCTTGAAAAGTCTGGTTACCACACCAGACTGTGTGTGTAACCGGTCCTGCTCGACCCGCTCCGAGCAGGATTCGAATCGACATCTCCGGTGTGGGAGGCAGGTGCGCTAACAAGGAGGCTAAAGGATATAGCCCCTAGAGACCAGGGGAGTGATGTTTACACACTGCACAGCTACCTACCAGCTGGCTACCTTTACACTCACCGCCTTAAACCTCACTCCCATCCAGGTCACGGCACCACTGCACCGGTCCTGCTCGACCCACGCCTAACGGGATTTGAACCGGCGTCTCCGGTGTGGGAGGCAGGTGTGCTAACAAGGAGGCTAAAGCCCTTAGCATCAGTCGCAAGTGTGCCTCTTGAGGCCAGGGGAGGGATGTTTACACACTGTACAGCTACCTACCAGCTGGCTACCATTACATATGGACCTACAGAGCTGAAATGTTCTTCTAAAAATCTTTGTTTGTGTTCAGCAGAAGAAAGAAAGTCATACACATCTGGGTTGGAATGAGGGTGAGTAAATGATGAGAGAATTTAAATTTTTGGGTTAACTATCCCTTTTAATAGGCTGCTTAATACAGATTAAATGTGGTCACTCTGAATGAAGCATGGCACTACTGTTTGAATGAACCCTTCGTTAAGTCTTGGAAGGGCCCTTAGTGAAAAAATGTATTTTCTTACTTCATCTGCCCCCCCAAACTCCCCAAGATATAAGGTTGTACAAGGCAGATTTCTGTGCGTACCCTCAGATGAAATCCTGCAGGCGCCCATGGCTTCATTCTGTTCTGAGTGATTTTTAAAGCATGGTCAGAGTAAGATAACAGCTAATGTATTTATAAATACATATGGGACATTTATCCATAGAAAAGTTATTTGCAATCATTGTATAGTGAAATTTATCATTTAATCTCAACTGGTATGAAATATCATCAATGAATGAAATGTGTGTTAATGAGATGGCCAGACTGCTGCAGGTTATATATGTTTGATTTATTATTCAGGAGTTAAATATAGCTACATTTGGAACAGAAAAAATATATTTAGAGGCAAATTTCAGCAAATGATCAAATTGAGATGTCACGTTAGCGGCAAAAATATGATTTATTGATTTAATCAACTTGCAGCCCTAAAAAAAAAAAAAAAGAAATAATCTGCCTTTCCGTTAATAAATCTCTGCGCCTAAACGTGCTGAACGCTGTAACCGGAAACGCCTGAGCCGCACTGCTTAGAAGGCAGAAGCAGTTGTGCAAGTAGTCCATTACCCAACAGTCACCGCTACTGATCCTCTCGACCAATCACAGCGGACTGGATTTTCCGAGCTGGATGATAAAATGATTTTATTTATCATTTTTTACTGATTTTCAACAGTGGATCACTTGCTTATCATGTGTATATAGTATCACTTAAGTCTGAACTGGTTCAAACTTTGTTTTATTTAATTTTCCAGAGATATGGAATTACTCCTGTTCAGTTTATTGAATAGTTTTTCTTGGGGAAGTTTTACGTTCATAAAAGTAAGAAATCTAACATTAAACCTTTGCTATTGTTGTTTCAAAGAGGATTTTATAATTATTGTGAGTCTCTAAAATACCAAGACAGGAGAGAATAATTTAATGCACATGGCTGTAGCAGATTGCTTATATTTACTGATATAGTGTTAAAAGTATAAAAATTCGGTCTAATCTTGGGCTGTGTGTATTTTATAACTACTTTTGCGAGTATAAGGCTGTATGTTCTTTCTATACATTGTGTGTTCTAAGCACCTGCCTGTAGCCATCCATGTGTCTGAATCATGTTTATTTGTTCTCGAAAGATATAAAATGATGGGGTTTTGTTGCTTTAGTTTTGATTTGCGCTTTGTCATTCAGAGGTTCTTGATTAAATTATCTAATGCTTTATTGTCAATATATTGCTTGAAATTATTTAATGAAACCAACATTCAATAGTGAGTTTAAAGTGTGTTTATTTACCCTATCTATCAATGCCATGACTTTTTCAAATAATAATTTGTAAAACTGCATTTATAAAAAAAGTAAAAAAAAAAATGCATCATCTGATTGTAGTATTGAAGTCTACCCCAAATGCACACTTAACACTCATGCCCCCTCGTGAACTTGCTGACTAGCGCCCTATCAGTCTGCGCTCGCTTACATCACCAAAGTCTTCACTCAGAGGAAGACCGCATGGGCGGAGGGTGCTATTTGGAACAGGGCCACAGTAGACGTGTCCTTAGAGAAAGCCCTATTAATAAGTCTACAGATTGACGAATTCAATTGCAAAATGGATTGCTGTAGACTATATCTATATATATCTATATCTATCTATCTATCTATACATATATATATATATATATATATATATATATATATATATATATATATATATATATATATACACACACACACTACCGGTCAAAAGTTTTGAAACACTTATTCTTTATTATAATTATTTTCACATTTTAGAATAATAGTAAAGTCATTAAAACTATGGAATAACATAAATGGAACTATGGGAATTATGTTGTGACTAAACAAAATCCAAAATAAATCAAAACTGTGTTATATTTTAGCATCTTCGAAGTAGTCACCCTTTTTCTAGAATTTGCAGAAATGTACTCTTGACATTTTCTCAACCAACTTCTTGAGGAATCACCCTGGGATGCTTTTTAAACAGTATTGAAGGAGTTCCCATCTATGTTGGGCACTTATTGGCTGCTTTTCTTTATTATTTCGTCCAAGTCATCCATTTCAAAAACGTTTTTTTTTTTTTTTTAATGAAATAAATTAATATGTTGGCACAATTATATTTTTGTCTACAAAACTAATTTCAAACATTTAAGCATACGCCTTCAGATCAGAAGATTTTTAAGATCATGAGAAACATTTCAGTCAAGTGTTTCAAAACTTTTGACCGTGTGTGTGTGTGTGTGTGTGTGTGTGTGTGTGTGTGTGATAAATTCGATTAATTAATTGACATATCATTCAGTCAGTTTTCATTCGGAATTAACATTCTACTGGCTTATTCTGTTTCACTGATATACAAGAGTCCTATTGTTCTCTGCCTAAGAGTTTTGTTTTCCCATAGAGTACAGGTTAGCAGAGGCTTTCATCAACCAGTCATTGGATTTCTATGATGCAAAGCCACAGGAGCTGACCAATGACAGCGATCATAATGTGAAGCTCATCAACAATTGGGTGGCAGAAAAGACAAATAATAAAATCACTGAGTTAGTTGACGAAGTTGATCCCTTTACCTTGTTTGTTCTTTTAAATGCTGTCTACTTTAATGGTAAGTGCCATTATATCTGAGCTCAGTGGGTTTCTAATACCTATTTCTCTAATTATGAGGTGTCAAGGCATGACACAGTGTCTGTGTTTGTACATTACAGGTAAATGGAAAATGGTTTTTGAATCCATGAATAAACAGGAAGAGTTCACTAAGTTTTCAGGTGAGGTTGTAGATGTGGAAACTCTCTACAGCTCCAAGTACAAGCTTGTAATGAGCTATAACAAAAATTTAAAGGCAGAGGTAAGTGTCACAGGCCTCGTTTACACCTGGTATTAACATCCATCTCAGGTGATCCAGTCACAAGATAGAGCTAAATATAGGTGTTAATCGTGTCCAAAATGTTTTGTGATTGATCAATCAAAACACAATGGGATATGGTCATTAATGCATGTGGCCACAACACATTTATAGTGTAAACGCAAATGCATCCTGGACAGTGGTGTCTGAGGCTCATCATTTCTGGTGGGGCACAAACAATCATTTAACCCAACATGTCAGGGGTTGCGTCATTTACCAATTGATAGATTGATAGATAATTCCAAATGCTTGCCATCATTTTGATAGATAAAAAAGAAACAATATAATCATTTTAACTTAGTACATCGGTTTTGACTTCACTCTACTGTCAAAGGCTGTGCATATTATCTCACTGACTCAGATGAACAGCATTACAAAACTAATCAAAACAAAAAGGCTCAATGTTTAGCTGTTATTGTAATCTAATATAAACCAATGCATCAACAACACCTCAAACCAATGGCATCCAATTCACTGAAATTATAAGCGGTGCGCTTTAATCCAATCAGCAACACATTAGAATAAAATTTGCTTTTAAAACTTACCAATGAAGTTCACTATGTAGGTCTGCATTTGATTGGCTAAGGGGCAAAGGCAAACATGCCCCTCAGGCTGTCGCTGAATGCTTGTTGCACATGCACATTATGTTCTCCAGATCTCCCCTGATTAACACTGATGACGGCTTGCCCCACGCATAGCAAATAAGAAAGATTAAATGGCTTTAATGCAACAGACCATAATAATTATAGAATTTCTCAAAAGAATGTCTACTGTTGTCGTGAATAATGGACATAAAACAAGTTTAAAATATAGAAAATATATTATTTTCAAATTAATGTATGAATGAAAATTTAAAGGGATAGTGCACCCAAAAATGAACATTGTCATCGTTTACTTACACTTATGTTGTTCCAAACCCATATAACGTTCTTTCTTTTTTTGAAACACAACATGAGATGTAAGGCCTAACTCAGTCCTTTCACTGTATGGAGAAAAAAATACAATGAATGTGAATGGTGACTGAGGCTAACATTCTACCTGACATCTCATTTTATGTTTCACAATAGAAAAAGGTAAGTAAATGATGACATAATTTCATCATAAGATTAAGTGTACAGCTTTTTTATTTTATTATTATTATTTTTAAGCTTTTTTGTACATTCTTATACTTTATCAACATACAGTGATGTACTGTATGTAGTCACACAATCAGAGATTCTCTCTTTGATTAAATCTGATCACAAATGATCAGTGGAGACACATTTTAATGCCAGGTGTAAACAGGACCACACATAACACGTATTTGTGTGCAAGCATATATATATATATATATTTACACTCTTTCTTTAACTCCAGGTTGGAAAGTTCCCTCTCACAGGCAAAAATAGTCTGTTCATTTTGATCCCACGCACAGTGTCAGAAAAATCATTCTTATTGATGGAGAAAAATATGAATGCCACAAATATTATAGAAATGGTTTCTGAGATGAGCAAAGTCACAGCTCAAACTGCTGAGGTTACACTGCCTAAAATAAAACTGGCTGTGACCACACCTCTGGAGACGTTACTGAAAAAACTTGGTAAGAGTGTCTCTATCAACCCCAAAATAATATAGAGAACTAAGATGTGACCTTTAAAGGAACAGTTCACCCAAAAATGAAAATTCTGTCATAATTTACTCAACCTTATGTTGTTCCCAACCTGTATGCCATAATTTTTTCTGTGAAATACAAAAAGAGAAATTTTGTTACCATGCCTGTCAAGCTTCAAAAAGGACAAAAGCACCATAAAAGTAGTCTAAGACTTTTATGTACTAAATTCCATGATCCTGTTCTACGATAGCTTTGTGTGAGGAACAGACCAAAATGTAATGCATTTTTCACTGAAAATCTTCCCCTCAGCTGCACATCTCATTTCGCAGTAGCATACAAATTCAAATAGGTACCTAAAGACACTTTGGAGGGGAAATCACTAAACATTTGCGTCACTTTTGCCCATAGTATTTCAACACAAAAAACTGCATCTTCTTCACTTCACTAACCACCCGCAATCTAGATTAAGTAGATGCAATCAGTGATGAAATTGCGCTGTGTCTTCAGTACATAATATAAATTAAGTAACTGTCATTCCTTTTCATGCTAACACGCCTCCTTTCTATGTAAATTTACATCATGCTATTACCACCAGATGAAAGCAGGTGGTAAAATAAATTTTAGCAGAGGCTATTTACACTAAGTGCAAATAGTGTTAGATGCTGTTTGCACCCCTAATTAAATACTAACATTAACATACAGTAGGGGCATCACTGTAGCATGTTTATTGTGTTTATTTGGAGTTCCACAGACACCCTACACCAACCTCTACCCCTAAACATAAACCTAACCTTCCCTTGCAAAAAATAACCATGGTTTTACTATATAGTATCATGGCATTTTGTAGTAAAATATAAGTAACCACAAAATTAAACATGGTTACTATATTTACACCATATTATATTACTAACACAATGGTTAATTGCATTAAAACTATGCCTTCCGCCAAAAAAAAAACAAAAAAACAAAAAAAAAAACAAAAACAAAAAAAAAAAAACAGTTACAACAGTATTACTATAGTAAAACCATGGTTAATTTTAACCAGATCAAACCTTTCTCTAAACTCCACTTCACCATGACCAAATCACTGTGAGGAAATGAACCTTTCTATTCATTTTTATGTATTCTTAAAGTAGTATTAAAGAAAATATTAAGAGTAGAGACAGGAAACCGGATGGAAAAAGTGGGACAAAAGGCTGAATCGAACCGGGTAGCCCGCACGAAAAAAGCACATCTATACTGTTGTTACACCCCACGCCACTGGAGGTGCAGTTTGTGTTCAATTTGTGTGTTCTACTAGACTATTGGAGTGCAAATAGCTGCGCTGTGTGGCAGGTGGTTTACATCTAATGCAAATAGTCACTCCGATAAATTTTATTTAAAATAGATATTGGTGTACTTTTTATGTTGATCGTGTCAGCAGTAATTCATCGAATAATGATCAAATGATAAAGAATAGCGTTGTAACCTGATGATTCATGTGTCTGGATCTCAATAGTGAAGTAATGCTCTTCAGTTCTGACAGAGTGTGTCAGATCGCGGTGGTCTGCTGCATCTTGTGCTATACAGGAATTGCTCGTGCAAACCTGAGGAGAGGAAGATAATCCTGGAATAACGACTTATATCTGTCCCTCACATAAAGCTATCGTATGGCTTCAGAAGACATGGAATATTAAGTAAGCAATCAAGAACAACCAGAATATTTATTTTTGTGTGAACTGTAAGTGTTATTTTTCATTCTTCTCATCTATTCTTCACTCAGGTTTGTCAGATCTCTTTGACAGTCCTAACTTGTGTGGTATGTTTCCGGGGGAATCTGTTTCGTTCATCTCAGACGCTCGCCATCGTGCCTTTCTATCGCTAACGGAGAAGGGAGTTGAAGCTGCCGCGGCCACTAGCATTTCTTTCTCTCGCTCCTTCCCATCGTTCACAGCTCTGCAGCCCTTCATTCTGATAGTCTGGAGTGATGAGATTGGGGCTCCGCTTTTCATTGGAAGGATTGTTAATCCGTTATAAGAGAGATAGAGAAAGAGAAAACGTGATGGAGAAAAAAGACATCACAGTATCGATCAAATCAACAAAAATATGGATCCAATCAAACATTCTGTTGTACATTCAATCATTAATCACAAGCAAACCCAATGAATGCATTTGTGTAACATCTCATTATGCATATAATTAGAATGCATGCACAATCTCGGTAACCATTAAATACATGCTTGTCCTTAAACAAGTGTTACATGTTTTAGTTATTTAATATAGTTTATTCTCTTCAGAGCAGTTTCATTTAGTCACAACACAAAAATAAAAGTAATTTCATGAATTAAAGATTATTTACAATATCACAGATGGTCATATGACTCAAACGCACAAAACCATTTGACATCGCTCTTGTTTCCAAAATAACCCCCTAAACAGCCACTTTTGCACCAATTTATTTTTGAGACGCAATTACAAAGACCGACACACGGTGGCAGTCACATCATGTTCCACACAGACAGTCAACAGAGGACACGTGAGTGAGACTTGAAAAATCCTCTTTCAATTTAACCCCTCCTTCATTAAGGCTCTCCCTGGAGTCCCATCTTGGCTGGCAGGTGGTGCCAGTCCATTATCTAAATACCACGCTGTTTCATCAAAGGTAGCCTGGATTGTCACAGTTCAATGAGCAAAAACAAAAACCCATAGATGGGCCTGATGATGGAGATTAAAGCAAACATAAGCACTGCAGACCAGTGGTCCATCAAAGCATGTGACATTCAGTTGGCATGCAGCTGCTTAACATAACATACTATAGTTATACACCATTTAAGCTATTCATTTCATAACTCAAATTTAAAGGGGTAGCTCACCCAAAAATGAAAGTTCGGTAGAATGTCAGCCTCAGTCACCATTCACATTCTCCATATCTTTATCACATACAATGAAAGTGAATGGTGACTGAGGCTACCATTCTGCCTAACATTTCCTTTTGTACTCCACATACTGTAAGAAAGTCACGATTAAACCATGACAAATTTAAAATATTTGGTGAACTATCCCTGTAAAAAGACACAGTAGAACTCAATAAGCCACAAATGCAGCCATGGAAGAACTGGGATAAAAGTAAAAAAAAATTTTTTTTATAATTACATTTTTGTAGATATTCAATGATTTATAAAACTGAAGTGAAAACTGACATTTGGGGCATTACTACTTGTTTTTCCAACCAATTGAAGAAGGTTCGACTAATGGTGTTCGGTTATCCTTTTTAGAAACAGTTATTTTTGCAACAGAGTGCAACAGAGCCCATCTACTTTTTTTAGCCGCCTTGGTTCCTGAAGTGTTTTCTCCATTCATTTTTTCCATCCTTCATAAAAGCGTTCTAAGCCAGAGTATTCTAGTTCTTAACCAGGAATTTCGCTCAGTGTGTCGCCAATAGAAGCATGTACTGCAACATCAATTAACAACCTAGGAGCTCAAGGTTGGTTTGTCTTTAAAGATTTATAAGTTATCGTTAAAAATCAATTAGTCTATGGAGAATAGGAATAGGATTTTTAGTTCTGGAACCTGACTGTTGCACTCTATTCCATATGGTGATGCTACTGCCATTGAAATTACACACTTCACCTTTAAATATGTTTAAAATAAAAAATGTGCAGTCATTTTTACAAGGTATAACCAGGGCTGATGTGAACACACTGTCAGGACTACAAAAGAAGTGTGCCCTTTGATTGCTCAGCACCCCATTTTTGTGTGATTCTGGGCTCTTGCACGCTCATGTGACCCAAAGATGTCCTGCGATTGGTAGTTTCTCCTTCAGACGATTTGTTTGATTGTTAATTTAACCCCTAAGGGGCTGCAGTTGTGCATGAGGGCTACCAGAGGCTGTCATTGACAATTTAACCCCTGTATTGGTATGCACTGTCCTTTGCGTGTGGCACCTGTGGTGCTTGCAGTTAGACCTCTAAACTAGAGAGAAAGTGAGAAAGTCAGTCAACGTGCATAAGAGCTTCTTTTTTGTACGAGACTGAACAAACATTCAACAGAGACACAAATATAGAGAGATAAAAACAGGCAGACATTCACACACAGATACATGCATGCACGCACGCACGCACACACACACACACACACACACACACACACACACACAAACTTGCAATGAATTCCCCAAAAGAGTTGTGCAGATTGTTGAGGTGACTGTCAGTATAGTCCTGCATGGAGTGACAGATGGTAGTCTCCAGGTAGAGATAAGTTCTTGAGTGAAACTTTAAATAAATAGTTTCTTTCTTCCTTTAAAGTTTTTGTCCATTTTTCTTTGCAAACTGTCTCTTGTACTTTTCTCGTGCTCTGTGTTTTTGTCAGACTGGAAGAGACTGTAAACTTTCATACAAAATGAATCGCAAATGGTAATACGTACAGTAGATACACATTGATATTTACAGTCAGCTGGATGTGTTGTGCATTGACAGTATGTAAGATTACGGCTCCACCAACTGTAACAAACACCAGGATGCTATTACAAGGTTACTAACATGTAATAAACAGTTAATAACACTATAATATGGCATGGGCTCCTGTGGCATAGTCACAACACGGTACAATTTCATATAAGTGACGTATAGACTGGAAAAAGTCAATGCATATGACAACACACGGTTGTGCGTCACAATCCGGGCCTGTGATCACACTTGCCTCTTTCTCAGCACAAAAGACTGTGTGAAGGTCTGACATTTATCTGTACAATAGGTTATTATGCATTATCTCACTCTTTAATATTGAATGTCACCATCGCTCCCAGATTAAGCATTATTGCATTTCTTTATCATTATTACTTCATTATTTTTTGTATTACTTATCAGCAGGTAAGGAAACGTGTGCGTGTGTGTGCTTGTCTGAGTGTGTGCATGTGTGTTAGTCACTGCTAGGGGCTCCTTGTTGTGTTAGTGTGTGCCAATATTCTACTTTCTTTCCTTTGTATTTTAGACACTCAAACCAGTGTTTTAGTCTATCTCCTTTTGCGTTAATTCCCAATTCAACTCCACCTGAAAGAGAGAGAGGGGAGGGGGCATGGGGGTCAGAGAGAGAGAGAGAGAGAGAGAGAGAGAGAGAACAATCAGATACCAAAGGTAGGGCTGCATTATATGACAAAAATCTTAATTGTCGATTATTTAGTGGTTAACGAATATGGGTTTTCTGATGGCCAAAGCCTATACTGAAATATAGAGCTCAGGCTGGCCAGTGGCTAATATTACATAATGTTGATAAAGAATGCAATTTCACTATCACAAATGAGACGTACACAAAATAGCAAAATTAAATGAACAATATTTACTCAGAATTCACTTAAAACATTTGACAAACTGTTGGCAATAACAGGCACAGTTATTGCCGATAATCCAAAATATCAGCTAATCAGCCTGGCCTGTAATCATCTGAAATTATTTTATTTTACATTTTTCAGGTTGTATGCTTTCTTGCAATAGAAATGGCAAAGTAGGTACCAGTTTTGGGGAAGCTACTTTGAAACTGTAGCTTCCCAAGCTACATGTTACTCATTACGTACAGTAAAGTAGTTAAACTACCGTCAAGCTACACCGTTAAAAAGTAGTTAGCTACACTACAAGCTACTAACAACATTGAAGTTAACTGAAAATTAGAAACATCAGAAAAAGAACAATCAGATGACAACATTTACTATAACTGATATATAAAAACCTGATATTATATATTTAATTAAGGTGACGTTAAACTAGGCTCAACATTGAATTGATATAAATTTATACTAAATATAAAATAATAATAAAAAAATTAAAATACAAAAAACAACAAAAAGAAAACAAACTTTAAAAAAAAAAATTCACTGTAGAAAAGTAGTGATTTCTGGCAAAGTGAATTCAGACTCAAATGAATTAGTGAATCATTTATGTGAATGAATTCATTTACATGAACCGACTCACAAACAGACTCACTAAAATGAATTGGAGTCCTTAACACTAAGACCCCAATTAACTAAAGGTTTGCGTGTGCAAACTTGATAGCACACTAAAAAAAAAGGTCTGCGCTGATCTACTGACGTAGTCTTTTAAAGACTGCGTCTTTCACATGTGCAAAATAGCATGTCTTGGCAATTTTTGCGTGTTTCCCCGACATGAATGTCTTTGGGATGCCTCCAAATGCGCATAATAAAGGTTGGTCTAGATGCAAATTGTACCAGCAAAGTGATTTATCAACCCTGAAAGTCATTGGAAACTAGAGCAAATTAATAAAATGAAAGGCAGGTATTAATCTCATTTGCACAGTGCATCATGCTGTCATTGTGACAAAAAGAAGACTTTGAGAACAGATAATACGTAGAACACCCTTTATTGACACACATTAATGTGAAATTAAAGTTTTATTTGATTATTTTAAAACTCAATATCATAACTGATAACATCATAAGCCTACTAACAATTTATGCCCAAATTATGTCATAATTTAATGTTTTAAACATTGTTTTTAACTGCCAAATTATTGCTAAATATTTTAAGTGGCTGTTCATTCTAGTAGGCAGCCCGATGCGCACCTGTATGCCAAACAGGTTCTGTACCGTGCAGCTCCCGTGTCTGTCTCGTGCGCAGCTAACTTTGCCATGGTCAAGATAATAGCAGATTGAAATTCAGATTTAATTTAAGTATACATCAATTGTGCATTGGCTTACCGTGTACATTATAATGCATTTTTTATTTTATTTTTTGTGGATTATAAACATTTCAATTGAAGAGTGTCATGTGCATTCTCATCAACTACTCTTACACTTATTAAATAGCAGGGATTACAGAATACATGCTGTTAAATGTAATTTGTAATGTATTCCGTTAGATTACTCAAGGTCAGTAACGTATTCTAAATACTTTGGATTACTTCTTCAGCACAGGTAGATATTTTCACTTGTTTTGACTATAAAAACTCTGTCAGTACATTAAGACAAAATACACATGTTAAAAATACATTCTCTGAAAAACCTAAATATCTTATGCAGTGTTGTTTCTAAAACAAGATTAATCAAATTGATCTTGTTTTAAGGATTTTTAGATATTTTTACAAGAAAACAATACAAAAATTATTATCCAGAATAAAATTTTTGCCCTAATATCAAAGAACTTATGATCCAATGTGAACTTTCTTGATAAAAAAATATGAGAATAGCATTTTAGCTTAGCGTAAAGCTGACAATTTATATAAGGTTTATTTCTATTTCTTCTGCTCCAAACTTACTTCAAACTTACTTCTCTGTCTGCTCGTATGAAGGTAACACATCATAAGAAAGTGTTTCACTGCTGTTCAAATGCACTTTGGATCGCATCATTTGTATGTATAAATGTTTTCCATCTGAAAGGACTAAATATTAAATGAAACAAATGACAATAAAATGCAAAGTAATCTCTTCAGTAATCAAAATACTTTCTGAATGTAACTGTATTCTAATTACCAATTATTTAAATTGTAACTGTAGTGGAATACAGTTACTTATATTTTGTATTTTAAATACGTATTCTCGTTATATGTATTTCGTTACTCCCCAAGCTACTCCTGTATATAAGTATGATATAAGTATTATATATATAATTTACTTTTAATATTTTAGTATTTTAAAGATTCAAGTATTGCAAAATAATTGCAAAATTTAGCAAAATTAGCTGCAAAAATAAAGGGCATCTTATGGAGCACTTGCTTGTGCTGTTTCAGGCTTGTGCATTGTGGGATTTAAATGTATCCAAGTGGCTTGAGTGTTTTGACTATGTTCACCAAAATTAGTTCAGATCCATTTAATGATTCAGTGACCATTTCTGGTGATGCCAAAAGGTGGTGACAAATGAATGTCTTATGTGAAATTAGTCACTGAATAAATGATCAAAATAAAATTTTAATCCTTTAAAATTTGTATGTCTACAGACCTACAAAGAGAATTTAGTAGAGATTTTAAGCATTATAAGAACAAAGCAAATCTATAATTTCCTTACAGTTTGTGAGCTGCTGAAAATGACTTTTATCAAAAGACAACAATAATAGTCTTATAATAATTATAATGAGTTTCAATAACGTACGTACATGTACGTATAAAAAAGCGTGTCTACATATCTGTTCCCTTCAGTAAAATGCCTAAGTGTTCTAAGAACACAGCAGATCTATCTTTTTCCTACAGTTTGTCGACTGTATACCAACATGGAGGTAAAAAATGAGCTGATATTAAAAATAGCTTTACATATTTAACACAGATCTAGTAATCTGCTTAAACTGGCAAAAACATCCTATCAAACGATTACCTCACAAACATAATATAAAAAGCATAACTTAATGAAGACTCATGCGCTGATATAAACTCCACTTACAATGTGTGCTTAAAATAAGTTTTTTTTTGCAATGCATTTCACGTAATGCTGCCAATCAAGAACAATATACTGAAAAATAACTCTCATTTGTGTGTTCCTCATCTCTAGATTAGTCATTTAGATCAACAACAATGTCGATAAAAAGCATAGATAAATGAGCATTGTTGAAAGCAACTTTGTAGAAATGAACGGAACCACATTGATTAGACTGTCTGACTGACTGCCTATTACGTAAGCGTTGTTTCAGCTCATAAAACTCACCTGTTATTGGCTGAATGGTCGCTCAATCAGCCCAAAGTAACAAAACGCAAAGAATACCGTATACAAATCCACCAATTGGACTCACTACGGGTTTAGCTTGGAAAAGTGCGGGGGACAAAAATCACCTTTTTAAAGAGTGCGGGAGATGTGACCCCCAAAACACCCACGACGTGCACACGCAATTTCATCTACACACTCTCACGGCGAAATTGTAAGGATTCATATGACTTTTCTAAATTTGGCTAATTCGTATGATATCGTACGACTGTACTCTTTCACTGCAGCCAATGACCTCGTTGGACATCATTTCCATCCAATACGTGACAATTACTTGCTTCTGTCACACACAACAGCTTCCTATCATGTTTACACACTACTGATCGGTTATGTTTAGATAAGGGGTTTGGGTAAGGGCATAATAAGCATGTTCTTAACGCCTTGTGCACGAAACTCGTGCTTACTTCCGCATTAGACATCCAGGCATTTGCACGTGATAAAATTGTACAAATTTATACGAACAAACTCGTACAAAATAATACAAAATAGCCAACTCGTAAAATATGTACGAATTTTCATGAGACTGGGTTGAATTTCATAGATTGCACAAGCAAATTAGCACCAGTAATTTGAGATCTTTGTAAATCTGGGCCTTAATATAGTAAATCAGTTATTTTAACCCTTAACATGAACTGTCTGAAAGAAGCAATTCACTTAAATGATTTGGATTTCCCAGCACTACATATGAGTAAGCAAGAGGTGAGTCCATTTGATTGCTTCTTTGTGCTCCATTGCTGCATTTGCAATACAATGTGCAGTCTTTTGTGATGTAACTACACTCGTTGGACTATGTGGCTTGGTACTGAAAAAGCTACACTATTGTGAAAATAGCTGAGCTACTGTCATGCTACTGATAAATGTAGTTAGTTACTCCCACTGGTAGTTTTAGACAGTTCAGTATGTCGCCATGTTCACATAGGACATGTTCTTGCATTATTATTGCTATTATACAATATTGCTAAACAGTACTTTGAACCATCATCATTGCGTTTTTAAGATGCTGTGCCAAAATAAAAACTGTATAACTTGGAAAAATTAGACCCCTGCATTTGCTCCATTCAGTTGTGCTCTTTCTAGTGGTTTTGAACAGCAAACAACCTTAGTCTACCTCTGAACACCTAAACTTCCTCTGAATAATGCAACTATGTGTGAAGGCGTGCCTGTGGACACAAGCAGTGATTCATTTGGTCATGCACCAACCGTATTTTGCCCTGCATCGATCACTCCTACACAAATACACACACTTCACATCAATACCTGTGCTCATGGCCACGAGCAAGCCATGACAAATAAACCCTACACATGACATGCCCACCATGGTGAATGAAAGAATAAGAAAGGAAACAGAGAGGGAGACAGTGAAAGAAAGAGAAAGTTGAAAAGATCCATGATAAAAAGCTTAAAAAATGTTAAGCTTAATTTAACTCATCAATCCGAGACCTCTCTATGCCTTCACTCACAAGTCTTCGCTCATTCACATCCCTTCATTTCTTCACACTTCTCTCTTGATCTCTCTCCATTTCTCAGCTCTTCACTTTCACAGTAGCTCTCGTAAACAGTAACACTGACATCAGTTAATCTCACTTTCCTGATCGTTAAAGAGTGCTCATGTCATTCAACCATAAATAAACATGTCACACAACAAAGCTTAGTCACCAGCTCAACAGCTATTTCCTTCGAAGCTCTATTTCTCTTCCTGAAATAAAAACTAAATACTGACAGTATTCAGTTTGAGGAATAATACCACAGCATTGAGTAGAAAATTAGATGTACAAGCTTAACATTCAAGAACATTTGGTTCTCTGAGAATGAAGCATTAAAACAGTGTTTCTTCATGAAAGGTTATGGATTACAATAAGCTCTATTGACAGCATCCGTGACATGCTATTGATTACCACTGGCCAGGTGCAGAATTATCAAGGGCTCAAAGGCATTGACAAAAAAGCCCTAGATGTTTTAAATATGTGGGTGTGTGGAGGAGGGGGGTGTAATGACCAGGATGTAATCGCACTCACATAAACAAATTCTATTCATAAATGCTATTCGGCGGTTGCATTTTCGCTCTAAAGTTAATTTTTTACTCCATTGATGGTTAGGTTTAAGGTTAGGCTTTGGATTAGGGTGTAGAGTTAATAAAATATGCATTCCTGTTGACTGTATTTCATCATTTACAACTAAAAATACAACTTGCTTTTGGTTGCAGTCTGTGGACATTCCACTCGGAAACTGGAGCTCACATTTGCCCATATTTTCAACAACACTTCCAACTTCGGCCACTGGGGCAGTGATTAGAATTTCAATAAAGCACAGACCGATTTTTCTGCCGCAAAACTTACGACCTACTGTTGCCCAATTTACAGTATGATAAGTCTGCATTTACTATATTTCATAATAGTTTACACAAAGCCTATCTAGTTTAGGGCCTTTGCTACTGTTGTTTTTGATGTTTGTCTGAACTAGTCTTACGTTACATGTCTTAATGTATATATATTTTAGGAACACCATATTTTTTTAAATTATTTGCTTGCAGTGCCTTGTCTCATAGTGTACAGTAAGAGCATTACTGTAAACATGATTTTTCGAGGTTTTTTCTGAGGAAAGAGTCAAAATAATTTTCTGTGGTAATTGACACTGTTTGGTAAGCATGGCACTGAGAGTGGCGCCTGCAGCTGTACGGCCGTACACACTGTGCTTAACATGAGCACTCAGACTGACCTGAGAAATATTTACTCTCAGAATATTTCTTCAGTCATGAAGTGTGTTCTGTGGCTGTTTAAAAGAACTTGCGATGACCAATTTGCAAATGAATAATTCTTTTGAGTCGGTTCTTTTCAGTGAATTAGCCAAACGGGCTTACAAAACTGTCTGAATCAATTCGTGATTCAGTACAATTTGTTCGGACTGCTCTCTCACGGAATCATTTGGAGCAGTTTCTCGCACAGTAACAGCATTGGGATATTTACAGATACAGAGAACAAACAGTGCTGAATACAGTGGAAATTAATCTACAATCAACTGAGACAAAAGGCTGTCTTTTTGAGAGGTAACTTTGAGAGGTAACTTCAGCTAGTGATGTGTCATGTGAACAAGGCGCTCTTCAAACTGAATGTGTTTTTGCTTCCGCTCACACTGTTTTTCAACCGTATTCCATGTAAACATTCGCTAGATGGATGTCTTTTGACAATTGCGTCATGTTTCACTGTGTTTTTAGGATCTCAAACGGGAGCGCTTTTTAGAAGCCATTTTAAGTTAAAGAACTTCAACTGATAAGACACCTGCGTTCTGATCTATTCGTTGTGGTACATTTTGCTTTTTTAGTGTGAGAACGTGTCTGTTCTGAACGGTTACTGGAAGCTACTGAATGCTTTAGCAAATAGTTACATGATACTTGATAAAAAAAATGTTTCTCTCAAAGTCACCAGAATTGAATGCTTTGGTGTTGTTTTTGCAAAACAAATCACACGGGGGAGCATATACATTTCTGTGCGTACCCTCAGATGAAATCCAGCAGGCGCCCATGGCAACAGATGCTGTCAATAGAGTACTTGATATTCCAGCTCACCTATGAAGTCATTGCTCATGCCCAGGTCATAGTCCCAGACTGAGATCTCCAAGGTTTTCTTGGCGAGCTGATCATGTGGAACTTCATAGGAAAATTCCTGGGTTGAAGAAGAAACAATGAGTTTTGACAGAAATATATATATATATATATATATATATATATATATATATATATATATATATATATATATATATATATATATACTGTGTACACACACATATATATATATATATATATATATATATATATATATATATATATATATATATATATATATATATATATATATATATATATTTTGTATTCGAAAGAAACAAATTTGTATTCGATTTGGTTGACAAGTTCCCCTGCTGAAAAACCCCTTAGCTTAAACCTAAGGGGCTGTTCAGACTGAACACACAACGCATATGACAAAACACAAGTGTTTTAAGATGCATTTTTTAAAGTTAGACACAATATCTAAAAATGTGGCACTCCTGAAAAAACTGTGAGACACGGCAAAGAAAAACAATGCAAAAAGAGGGACACAAAAACTCATCCGGTGTGAATGTTCTGTAAAGGAATGTTTCAGGTTCAATACAAGTTAAGCTCAATCGACAACATTTGTAGCATAATGTTGATTACCACAAAACATTTTTTTTTTGACTCATCTCTGGTTTATTTACAATATTTGGGTGTCAAACAAGACACTTTTTTTTCTTCACTTCCTATGCTTCACACAAATCGCACACAAAAATTATTTACTAATTAATTAATTGATCTATTCATTTATGTATGCATTAGTTATTATTTTTAATTGGTGAATAAAATGAAAATAAATCAAACGTAAAAGTATCCCAATATTAAAGTCTCATTGTATACTGCACAAAGTGTAATCACCACAAAATTAACTGTATTAAAATAAGTGTATTGAGTGTAATTTCATAATAGAGCGCAACAGTCTGGTTCTGGAAGTAAAAATCCCATTCATTTATCCCATAGACGAACTGATTTCAACAATAACTTATAAACCTTTAAAGACAGACCTACCATGAGCTACGAGGTTGTTTTTTTGTTTGTTTTTTTTTTCCTTTTTCTCCCCAATTTGGAATGCCCAATTCCCAATGTGCTTTTTAAGTCCTCGTGGTCCCGTAGTGATTCACCTCAGTCCGGGTGGTTGAGGACAAATCCCAGTCGCCTCCGCATCGGAGACCATCAACCCACGCATCTTATCACGTGGCTTGTTGAGCGCGTTGCCACGGAGACATAGCGCATGTGGAGGCTTCACGCCATCCACCGCGGCAACCACGCTCAACTCACCACGCGCCCCACCGAGAACGAACCACATTATAGCGACCACGAGGAGGTTATCCCATGTGACTCTACCCTCCCTAGCAACCGGGCCAATTTGGATGCTTAGGAGACCTGGCTGGAGTCACTCAGCACGCCCTGGGATTCGAACTAGCGAACTCCATGGGTGGTAGTACGAGGTTGTTCATCAATGGTATATGCTTCCACTGAAGCCATCTGTCTGCATTATTTTAACCTCATTGTTTAAGAATCATGTTTGATATTGGAATTCATGGTCAACAACTACTGGTACAGCAGAGAAATATGTGGAAATAAAACAGAGAACCGCGGCCAATGAAACCCACAAAACGTGCCTTGGAGCGACCACCCAATACCATGACACGCACTATGAATCACGTAATCGAGTCAGTCTCCCTTCACCCTTAAACTACTTATATATTTGTACATATCGGAATATTTTGCAATAAACATAAAATATGTTGTTTCTATACATATAATCAAACAACCTAAAATAAATGTTTAGATATTCCCATCATTTTTTTATTCAATGACATCATTTGCAATACTTCATGGGATTGTATTCCGTGCCCTCATGAAAGGCGGTAAGTACACAGTCTTGTACCTTTGTCTTTTTGTTCGATTTTGAAATACTTTTTAGCCACAAAGTTTGTGATGTTGTGATTTTCCTCAGAGCTGGTTGGTTTTATTCATGGCTTACAACTCTTTTATGAAGGATTTTATAAAAAGTCTATAGAAGAAATGAATGGGGAAAATACTTCCGGAACCCAGACGGCTGAAAATGTGGGTGGACACTGTTGCACTCTATTGGCAAAGTCTGTCTCCTTACAAAGCTCTTAGCGCTATACGATTACTCCATAGCACTTGTAAATCTATAAGCATTTTGAAGTACTACTTAAGTTACAACAGCTTTGGGAAATGGGCTGCAAAACTAAGACAAATCATAAGGTGGATTCTACAATCTATTTAGGCTCACGATGCTTTTGGGAAACGAGGCCCTGGTCAGTATGTAAGAGATATTGTACAGTCAGTCGGTTGCAGTGTTGGGAAAGTTACTCTAAAAAGTAATCCACTACAGATCACTGATTCCTTCTATAAAATTTCAATCACATTACTTTACTGATTGCTTCATAGAAAAGTAATCAGATTACTAATTACTTTACTTTATGTTACTTTCTAAAACCATCAAACCTGCGAGAAATGCGTGACACTCATAGTTCTTTCAGTACTTTAATATTGACTGAAACCTATAACAAAATTACAGCAACATGACAAAGTCAGCAACTTGAATAAAGATCCAATTCATTTCTAAAATTGCAACTTACTTAATCTTAAACATGCCTAACAATGAAAACTGTAGTATCTTCAGATGTGTGTGTAGTATCTTCAGAACTTCAGATACTTCCAACAAAAGGATCTTTAGGGTTTATATCAAGTAGAAATAACTAACAGTTGCATGTAATCACTTTTTACAACGTAGAGGCTTACCGGTAAAATTTCATCTTGCAGACCAGCTGTCATCCCAGTTAGCCCATTCTGTAGTGCCATGATTTTGGACAAGACAACCTCTAGTGTTGGTAGGATGATGTCATAATAGCAATGATCTTCACCTTGTAAGATATCTTAGGCAGTGGCGAGGGGCTTCAGTATTGTGCAATATTCCCTCAGGAAATGATAATCTTTTCTGTGATGCATTTTATCCCCATTAGATTGTAATGGGTGTTCAAACCTGTAAGTGTGACCTCAGTGATGTGTGACTGTCTATCATGGAGTTCCATCTTGTTGCGATGGGGACAATTATTTATTTTCTTTAAATCCTCAACTACCTCTGAAGCCACTGTTGAGTACCTAGCTTTGATCCATAGACCTGAGCACTTGCCGATGACACTTTTGTATACAGTTTTTGATCGCTTTTGGATGTTAGCCATATATCTACATCAGTGGTTCCCAACCCTGTTTCTGGAGGCCCCCCAACACTACACATTTGGGATATATCCCTAATCAAACACACCTGATTCAACTCATCAGCTCGTTAGTGGAGACTCCAAGACCTGAATTGGGTGTGTCAGAAAAGGGAGATATATAAAATGTGCAGTGCTGGGGGGCCTCCATGAACAGGGTTGGGAACCACTGATCTACATCATTATGTGACACCAAGTTAAGTAAGTGGGAAGCACAGCTCAGGTGAGAGAGAGAGAGAGAGAGAGAGAGAGAGAGAGAGAGAGAGAGAGAGAGAGAGAGAGCCTAGCTGACATCTGTGAATGTCACTTCATCTTTAGAATCCAACACTGTTTTCAGCAGGTTTGTACATTCTGAAGGCTTTTAGGAAATTTGATCCATTGTTTGCGACTGTCGCTGTGACTTTACCTGACAGTCCAAATACTGAATACACCTGCTCTTTTTGGCTTGCAATCACATCATATGTATGCCTTCCCTTAATTCTTTTACAAGTGATGACAACTTTTTACGGCTAAAAATCACAGGGTTAATCAAATGGGCTGTCATCCCAAGGAAGGTATTATTATGACTAGTCTAAATGTCTGCGGTTTGAAGACATACACTAAACACTCAAATGACTTTTTAAGTTCAGAATCCATGTCAGCAAAACATTTATCCAAATACCTTGCAAATTTATTTCGGTCCGACAGAGGCACACATCTGCCTGTCACTGGTATCATCGTAACTATGTTTCTAAATGACTGCGACTCCACAGTCGACAAAGATAGCGTTTTCTCCACCACAGATGTTGCCACAACTCTCTTCATCTGATCTGGAGTTATTTTCCCTCCCGATCCTTAACAAAAATCCAGTCTGGCTTGTTTAGGTGAGGTTGGACCGCTGTGTTCTTGGGCATGGGAATCCTCCTTAGCAATGAGTTTTGCTGAAGAATGCTTTCTGTTTAGGTGCTTCTACAATTTGCTGGTCGACTTAAGAGTGGTAGAAAGTTATTTTGGAAATTGGGCACAATTTGTATTTAACAGTTTAAGATTTTTGTTTTTACATTTAATGAAATCAAAATAATGTCTCTATTTCCAATTGAAGCAACAACCACACTCCTCTGCATCCACTGTAACACGGCATTCACACATCTGCCGTTGCCTCCATGCGTGTCCTCTACAGTGGTTCGTTAGAGCGCTTTCTCATTAGCTGACACAGCAACGCAAAACAAAAATACTTAGGTAGAAATGTAATTCATTTTAAAATTCATTCTACTTTATTCATATTATTGTCTTTGCAATAAATGTGTAATCCAAGTAACAATTTATTCATATCAATAACTGTAATTAGATTACATACATTTAAAATGTAACGCATTACTCCCTACACCAGTTGGTTGTTATCGTAAAATAAACCCGAAATGTGTGATCAGGACCCCACTGCAAAGCAGAGACTACTTGCCAAATGAACAAAAATAAATGGATTGGAAACATTAGGGAGCCCCTTAAAGGACAGGAAGGGAATTTTTTTTATATAGTTTTGCGTGCCCTCTCAGTAAGTTTTGCATTCCTTTGCAATAAGTTTTGCATACCCTCAAAATAATTTGTGTTTCCTCGCAATAAATTTACCACAGATTTACTACAGTAACAATTATAATAAACCATAGTAATACTACAGGAACATAAAAACTATGGTAATAAAAATCATGATTTTGTAGTTACTATAGTTTTACTACAGTAACCATTGTATTTGTCATAAAACCCTAGTAACCACAAGATTAACCATTTAGTCTATACTAAAACCAAGGCTATTCTATGGATACAGAATACTGTATTAAAACCATGGTTTCTACCCAAAAACATGGTTACTTTTCATAGTTACTACTTACTACAATATTACTATAGTTAAACCATGGTTTTCGACAGAAAAACATGGTAAGCCTACTAATTGCATGGTTACTACAATATTACTAAAGTAAAATCATGATTTCTGCCATAAAAAAAAAAAAAAAAAACATGTAACTGTCATATAGTAAATCCATGGTTTAACCAGAAAACATAGTTACTACATGGTTAATACAATATTTCTATAGTAAAAACCATGGTAAATTTATTGTGAGGGAACAATAACTATTGTGAGGGCACACTAAATTTATTGCGAGGAAACACTAACTACTGTACATCCAGTTAGTTAGGGATACAATATTAATAGATAGACTTTTGGCTCTGATCGTCTTTCTGTATACATGAGATATGACATTTGGATGAATAGTTTACCTATTAACATGCATAGTTAGGGATGCAATGTTGATAGATAGACTTCCTTTAGTCTGCTTATTTTTCCCTAACTCCCTAACTGTTGGAATTTCCAGACAGGACTACTGGATCCAAAGCATCTATCCACCATAACTTTTTTTTTTTAGAAAGGTCGTAGAGGGTTGAGTGAGGTATCATAATTTTTAGTATCATGTACTAGTCACAGATATATAGGTTTCATGATCATATTCTACTTCTCTGATTTTTAAAACCCCCAGATACACCTTTTGGCTGAGAGGACTTTTGGATCCATAAGTCCTATTTAACCCCCTGTCAGGCCCTAATTTATGGTGAGGACACACAAAGCTTATCACGAGGACATGCAAATCTACCTAAAAATAAATAAATAAAATAAATGTAAAAAAAATCCCTCCCTCTCCTCTAAGGCAGGGGTTTTCAAACTGTTTGATGACAAGGACCACCAAATTTGATAATCCCCTTCGAGGGACCCCCTTTGTGGAAAAAGTAGTAAACATGATATTATAAAAACTTCTTGTTTGCAAAACTAACTAATTGGTTTTTATATTATCATAGTACTAAAGCCAAAATAAATTATTAAAATATTATCAGGAAAATATTTATTAAGTTGACAGTGTATTTTTCTTGCATTGGAGTATTGCTAGATGTATAAAATTTTCAATTAAATCTTTTTTTTTTTAATGATACAATAAAAATATTTTATTTTAACTATTTATATTTATTGTGAAAAACACTATATAAATTTGTAAAAGTATTTAATAACACAATAATTATTATATCAAAGCACCTTTACAGAGAATAGTAAATTACATCCTTTATTTCTTACAAATAAGATTTTTTTTTCATTTTCAGTAAATGAAATTTTATGCAATTTATTTGTATTTCTTACTATGGCTGTAAATACAATAAAATAATCATAATTAATTAATGGTAATGGTAGTAATGTCAAATAGTGCCAACATTTTTACACTTTATTTTTCTTCTCTGACATTTTTTGCGGACCACCTAGCACCCTCTTGCGGCCCCCTGGGGGTCCCCAGTCCCCAGTTTGAAAACCTCTGCTCTAAGGGGATCCATAAAACATTGATTGAGATTTTATTAACTTACTTGTAGAAATCGCACAGTGATCTGTGAAGTAGGAAAGATGACTCGAAATACCCGGATGACCAGTCTAATATGACTGCATTCCCAGATTTGCATTGTTATTCAGTATTATCAGACCAATAGATGGTGTCATTGACCAATCAGAATCAAGCATTCCAGAGACCCGTGTAAAAATCGTTTTATATCCAATATAACAAATTCGTTGCCATGATGACGCAACACAGGTAAACCCTGTAAGTGATTTTATCACAATGAAACTATATAGAACAGAGATTGTATCACACTAAATTCACGTTAACCTATACAAAGTTTGCGTCTTGTGGCTATGCATTTGAAACATTGGGCATTTTAATGTTTAAGAACTGACCCCATTTACCTCCATTGTAAATGCTTTACTGTAACCTTGATTTTTGTTTCTTTTTACTGAAAATAATTGAGGGACGAGTTGAACATATTTTATGTGGTAATCAACATTATGCTACAAATGCTCATTCCTTTAAGATGGTCTAGCTGGTCTCCCAGTCTTGCCAGCTGGTATTCTGGCCTGGTATCCCATCTGGTATCCCGGTATGCCCAAGACTAACCAGTTTGGGCAAGCTTGGAGTCATGCTAATCTTATGCTGGTTCAAGATGTTTATTGCTTTTGTTTTATCCAGCAAGGATAATCTTTTTGGAAAGAAATGAAAGTTACTGTGAATAGCTGACCTCGTTAAACTCTGGGTTTAGAGTTTTCTTCTTCACCAAAGTCTTGTATTTTGACTTTTTTCCCATGTCAGGCTGCAAAACACTGATAGACAGAAAGAAAGAGAGAAAGAGAGAGATAAGCAGAGAGGAATCTTTGCTTTGCAGTGAGAATTTATAACTTCTGAAACATGAAAGCAAATCATTAACCTGGTTTGTCTAAAAACATCCATGACACAATCAAGCCAGAATAAAACACAAACAGGGTGAAAGAGCTCATTTTGGAGCGTGTCAAATAAGAGAGAGAGACAAAGAAAGGGAGACCTTGTAGTGGGGGGTGAGGGGTGGGGGGCTCATTGGGTGATTCATTCAATCTATTAGAGAGTGAGAGATGGTACTCTCTAATTGCGAATGGATGGAACACAAGAGTGGTATTGGGTGAATGAATGGATTGAGAGGGTGTTGGAGGACAGATGATGCATCCACAAGGTCTGTGGCTCATGGAGTCATCAGTGGATTACCAATCAGGATTCATCATTCATTATCCATGGGAGATATTAACCTACACAACACATTAAAAATGAGAGAGAAGAAAGAATCACATGGGGATATGATGTGAGAGACATATTGCGTCGATGATGAGTTGTGAAGTTTTGATTCTGCAAAATCTGCTTTCTTACCAAAGCAGAGAGGAGGTTATATAGCAATGTGAGCTAAATAGAGGGGCCCGGGACTAGTGTCACACTTTTTAATCCAGTGAACATTTCTTAGGGTAGGTTTATTTTTGAACGTCATATTCCTTGAAGTCTTGACTACAAAAAAAGCTATGAACATTTCACCATTATTGCACAAGAAAAAAAGATACAGTTCATTGAACATGGGTTGACCAAAATCGGACCATGCTGTCATACTATATGGGGTGAGTTGTCACAAAGGGCACTTGCTATTAAACAGCCTTTTATGTGTTTTAAGCACAATTTATACAGGAAAACAATTATGAAACACAAAAAGAGTATGAAATTTGAAAATTGAATGGGTGAAAAAAAAAAAGATTGAATAAAATGCAACAGATATTGCAATTAATGAATTCATTAAAACCCCAAAATAAAACTTTTCAGTTAAAATCTACCTTCATAATATAGTTGACCTTTTCCTGAATGTATGCCAGTATTGTTTGGTTATGTTTGCTTGTTTACCCTTACAATAACCAAGAGTTATGGCAAATTTGCCAATGATTAATTGCACATGCAAACTCTTTATTGTCAGTTCACCAATATCGGTGAAGAGCTGCAAACTTCTGGCAAACATTTGCGGCAACTTTCAAGCTAATTGGCATGTGAAAATAATGAGTGGTACATTTTTGGCTAGTTTGGAGCAAGTTTGTCAGACCTCTAGATATTTTGTAAGAGTACCCAAGGGCTATTACAAAAATTTTGTAATGTTTGTAAATTATGTCTGAATGACATGTTTGGAAAAAAAAAAAAAAAAAACATACAAAATCACAGCTTGAGAAAACAGCACTTGTGCAATTGTGTAATTACTCAAAGTCTTATAGTTACTGAGATACTGCCCTTGTGACAATTTTTCAGTGTGATAACTAGCCTTGGTCTCCCCTATGAAGCTGACTTCTGAACAGCACAAAAAAATTAGCAACACTATATGGTTTCCATTAATGACAGTTGGATATTACTGATGGATTATCATTTAACAACACTTGCATCCATTTGCCCCTAGAAATTATTTAGTATCTTGACCAGATAGCCACTGCACTGCATTAAAGACTCGCTATCGAAACTAATAGTACATGCTTGAGTGATGATTCAATATGAAATAGCTAATCTTTTTATATTAATTGGCTGATATGATGATACATGTCTGCATATTAATTAGTTTGACATTAATCAGTAACTTACACCTAACGAATTTTAGCCAGGATATTAATGACATTTTATTTCTGTGTGACAAGCTTTCTGTCACTGATGGGGCGATTTTGCAATTCTAATGAGTTCTTAATGTGATTGCATTTTATTTTTTCATGTCCTGTAACAAGTGTTAGATATTAATTGGGCTACATGAAAATGTATGTGATAACAAATGGTAAGCAGTCTTTGAAAGAGTTACAGGGAAGATACATTTTATTTAAAAGGGTCATATCATATATCCATTTTAATTATATAGACCAATTTTTCCCCTCAGGTCCACTTATAATGCTAATACAGAAATTTTCTGCCAAAAACATAATTTTGTTGTTGTTTTTTTTCCCTCCAAGCTTTGTTTCAATAAATGCCCCTTTTGGACTGGGGTTCTGAAAACTACATCCCAGATAACACACGTGCATCTCCAAGATGTCTGTTTTAGATCTTTTCATCTGGAAAGCATCACAATCTCATTAACATCTGCTAAACATCTTAAAAATATCAGATTTACAAACATTCTAAATCATAACCTTCTTAAAGAAATCTGCTGAATACCTCATTGACTTCCGAGACATACTTACTGACATACGTCTTATAGATATATTGCAGATGAGCAAACAAGTCTTCCAAGTGTAAACACACATATCAAATAGACATCTGAGTGATGTATGTGTGCTTTTAGGGATAATGTTTTCATAGTACTATGAACTCTCAAAAAAAGAAAAAGAAAAATGTGTTACCTCATGATACGACTACTTTAAAAAGGGAAAAGTGACTGATGTTACACGTGTTAATATCAGATACTAATCAGTATGCTAAGCATGAGGCACATAATGTCCTTCACAAGAAGACCTTCTTGGAAGTTTCATTCTAGTGGCCAGAGGCTCTCTTAAAGTAGATTTAACCCCAAGGAAAAGACTGTTGTCATCTCATCTCGGTAATTAAAAGAATAACTGTTGACTCAGAAGAGCCTGTCTAGTGACAAGCTCCAGTCCTGAATGACAGAGGGAATTTGGCATGGAGTGAATGTATAGGCTTCCAATGAAACATCTGTATATTGCATAGAGAGGGCAAATTCAGATAAATGAAGATGATGTCCAAGATGTTAAACCTCTACAATGTAAAGATGCATTGTCATGTAGGCTTTTGTACAAAAATATTTGCTTTATAAGGAAACATCTAAATAAACTAGTTAAGTTGAAGTCAAACATATGATTTAATATAGCTGCGAGCAGCAATTAACAGGGTTCAAGCGGTTTAAGGCCTTTAAGCACATGCGTAAAAAGGTATTATGTTTTATTTAGCAAGCATGTAACCACCTAGATCATAGATGGAATAGACTATTTACAGCCAATACAGGCAATTTACTAAGGAAATACATGGTTTTTAAAGCTTTTTAAAGCTCATAGCGCCACCTATGTTCCGATCTCCATAAAAGTCTGCATGCTTGTTTAGAATCATATGTTGCATGTGCTCACCTAATTTCGTGAAGTTCTGAGTTTTTATTTTTTAGGAATTATGGGCTTATTTGTACACTTGACCACGCCCATTTTGTAAATGACACTGTTATAGCTACCCAAAGGGTAAAGTTCAACATTTGTTTTGATAATTATTGACCTAGAGAGTCCAGAGAATTGTACTACATTGGTTTTATTGAGGTTGAGCGAAAAACCTAGGACTAGTTCACAAAAGTAGGGTTTTTACATAATTGTGCATATTTAATTAACGATTTGATTGACAGCAGTGGTTCTTGAGGCAAAGTTGTTCAGTATGAGGAGATCTAACAAATGATATGAATTATAGCTGCATCCCAATTCAGAGGCTGCATGTATCAGTGAATAAATCACAAATTACATTTAGACTTAATTGCTTATGCATTTAGTGAAAAAAGCACATTCAAGAGCATATGCACATGACGGCAAGCATTTGAATAAACATCTGAATGTGAGCCTAAATGTCTACGCACCACAACAAGTTCATACGAAAGTGGAACCATTGAAATTGTGTCCCGTGTAATGACATTAATTAGAGCAAGTGCAATAATATCTGCATTCCCTTGTCTGTTCTAATTACTTGGTGATGCCAAGGGCCAGATGAAAATAGAGCTGAACTCTACGGGGTCTCATTCATAATAATTCCATACACACACACGGGGGCATAGGAATAATGCGAAAAGTGTGGGGAATACATTATGAATCTCATCAGCCTCTCTTAACAGTTTTATTAAAGTTTTATTTCTTGAATTTCTCTGAAAATGCCTGTAGTCTTGCCTTAACTGCACATTGATTAAATGGACTTCCTGCTAGCAACCTAGATATGGTGATTACACTCACATACAGATAAATAGAGAGCAGACAGAGACCGAGTAAGCCTTCCTGTGTATAAGCTTCTCCTGTTAAACCAGACACTCTGTTGGAGATAAACACGTTAACGTCACTAACGAACAACTATAGGCTACAATTCCAAATCTAGAGATTTGTTCATTGCTTCCTTCTTCCTCCACTGAAAATCGACTACTTATTGATCAGCCTCCAGTCCCTCTCTACAGTTAATCCCTACTGAGTCCAGTTTCATGTTCCCTGAATTACAAACTAAACCTGTCTAACCCTCTTTACATCCTTCTTTCACATTACTTGAACATGTGAACATTAGTCTGTTAATAGTGCCGGGCGATATAGCTGACATCATTTTTGCTAAATTATATTACATGGGTCCTTGCGCATCGCAGCAGTTTTTAGGTGGAATGTCCACTGTGTGGTGCTATAGAGTCACATTTTCTACTAATCATCTAAGGTTTTTAAGGTTAATTCAACAAAACCTACCTCCCTACCCTAAACCTTAAATCTAAACCTAACCAATAGTGTAATAAAAAGCACATTAGAGATGAACAGCGCAATTGTTGAAGAAGCAATGTCATTTTGTGGCGCTTCTATGACACTTTCGGCTAACAAGTTGACTTGTGTGCTCTTCAGGACTCGTACTCCGGTCCACTGCATCGCGAGTGCAACGCTCTCAGTTGAACTACCACACAATTTGATTACACTCGGACAAGCTTGTAAATGTAGTTGCAAACGTAATGCAAATATTAAAATGAGTTATGCGCTATAGTAAAAGTGTTTAGCTGTCATAATATAACATTGTGTTAGGAACAGGGCAAAAAGTAAATGTTTATGAACTGATAATCTGCAGTTTTACTGGTGATTTGTGTAAAAGGGATAAAAAGTCACTGTTGTAGTGTTTATTTCACCAGGAAATACGTCCAAAATGCCACATAAATTCATTTTGCAAAGAAGTATAGTAACGTGATTCTATGAGATCAGTTTGTCTGAAAGGGCTTAAAAAGATTATGCTTTTCAATCAGAGGAACTTTCATTTCAATCAAACAGCCATTGTAAGACAGGTAGATTTAAAAATGTAAAAAGTAAAATATAGTAAAAATCTACTACAAATAATCAAGGTATGTTTTTCTGACTATTAAATCATTTCCATTTATATGCACCAATATAAAAATGCATAAACAGCAATGTTTACCTGCATATATTGTCATTTTAACGCATGAAAAATGTAGGGAAAAAATAAACTAATCTAATAAAAAAATGCATTAAAATCATCAATATTCACTGTCACTTAATATCATCGATAGTATTTTGTTACTATTCAATATATCACCTAGCACTGCCTGTTAGTGTCACTGAAAACAAAGCTTTCTGCATTGTTGCCATATTCCAATTATGTTGCATTATGTTGGGTTTAGGGAAGCCATTCAATAATTACAGTGAAAGCTTTTATTACTATTAAAAATATTAATAGTGACTGATGCAGAAAATCCAGTTTAAAAAGAAGACACTTTGCTGCTTCAATAATTTCCAGCTAAATCCAGCCATATCTGGAATCAACCTCAATGGACAAAGATAAATAACATATGGCCCAGTGGTCATGATGCACAAAAAATCCCAACATCCAAACAAACTTCTGCCATGCTGTCAAATCGAGAGAGCGAGAGTGAGTCAAAATTTCTACCTTATCCTAAACTGTATTGACAAGTCCAGTCCTAAACACCTGCTACAGTGCCTGTCACACACATACACACACACACACACACACACACTCAATCCCAGCAGTCTATCCTGCTGTATAAAAGCAGTCCACTCTCCAACAATAGATTTTTCCTGCTCTACTGAGCCCATCAGCGCCTGTTACTGGCATGATAAACAAGGAAATCCTATCTTGTAGGAGCAGATAGTGGAAAAACTCCTTACTACATCACCAAACACATCAAAATACACCCACGATAAGCATAAACAGTAAGCCATCGACAGGTAGAAAGTGGTCCAGGATTTACGAGATGAACAGTGTTGAGAAGGAGAGCCGTGATAAATTAGAATAGAGCATTGCTGTGCCTGGAAGCAGAATTGGGAAGCCATGTCTGAGAGAGGAAGATAACAAAAAGCAACTCCAGAGTTTTCTGAGTCAGTCTTTTTACTTTTCTGCATGCCTCTTGACACTTTGGCTCCATCTCTATGCCTCATTAATTATCTTTGCCTCTAAATAAAAGCCCCTCTTGTCTTTTTGTGTGTGTGGGCTTGGAACGATTCGTCACAAGAATCCATAGGGGGATAAATTATGATCAACCATGGGTACAGCAAAAATAAATCACCCTGAAATGAAATCCATGATGCTAACAAGAAGGGCGATGCCAATGAATTCAGTCATAACACAGTTAAATCTACTTATTTGTGTCTGAAGCTGTGCTAGCCCCCACAATTCAAGGGGAGTATGAAACAAAATCTTGCTTGTTAAAACTCAAAGAAAAACCTAACACCTGTACCATCTCTTTTTAACAACTGTATGAGGTAGAAAATAAGAAAATTAAATAAAAGCTGGATGAACAATAATCATCGCCACTGTTTACTCACTACATGTGCCCTAGGGATTGAACTTGCCTGCTAATTTGTTTTTGACTCTATTTAGACAACATTTGCGCTTTGAAGTATTGATTATAACATGAAGTCCACTAGCACAAGGTGATAAGTCCAGTCTCCAAAGGGCCACATGTGTTTCCACACTTAAAGCCAGAGATGCACCGATGTATCTGCAAAACTTCGGTATTGGCCGATAAAAACAATTATCTGCATTATTGGATATTGTCAGATTGTCGAAAAACAGCTGATGAATCCCAGGAAGCTCAAATTGGTCAAATCTATACCTTGAAATCTTTGTAAGTATGGGATAAAAGCACTTGACAAATGTCTTAATAATTGATGGACCATCACAGATATTTCAGACTCAGTTCTGAAGGGGTTCATAGAGTTACAGTGCTTAGTTTTAAAATCTTAGTATTTAATATCTAGGTATTCGCAGTAAAATAAACCATTGTGTCAAACTCCCTCTTAACTGATCGTTTCAAGACTCACATTTTGACGAAGGGGTCCGAGTAGCCATTAGAATCCATTGCGGCCAGGTGGGCGCAGCGAATAATTCCCACAACCAGAGAGCTCTTTTCTGTGATGTACATGAGAGAGACCAGGATACGGCCACGCTAGAGAGCGAGAGAGAGAGAGAGAGAGAGAGAGTCTGCAGTCGCCTTGTTTCCATTGATCAATATTCTATTAATAATACATTACAGAATACATGTCAGTATATGTGAGAATTCTATATTCTGCAGTAGTTTCACTGTAAATAGAGAGTTCTCAAGTATGGAATGGAAAGTGTCGGATCTATACCTCCTCCTCTGCTACAACAGCCCCGGAATCCACTGCCTGGCTGCTACCCTCCCGGGTCTATAAAACCATAGAAAAGTTATTAATAATACACCAAACACCCAAACTCTAAATTATGCATAGTACACACACACACACACCTGTGCAATTCTCTCAAGGCCCATGTTGTATCTCTTGTTGTCTCCCTCCTTCAGTTTCTTGAGGGCCACCCTGACTTCACCTATGAACTCGTTCCGTCCTAAACGATCCATATCACACACACACAGCCTGCAAGAGAGAGAGAGAGAGAGAGAGAGAGAGAGAGAGAGAGATGACACTCAGAACTCTACAACTCTAAGCCTTCAATCATCTCTCAATACAGCACGTTTAGTGTGTCATACGCACATCCAGAGATAAAGAAAAGAGTAGCTGAGACTCAAACGGTAGGTAGTACTGAAACTGAGAAAGAGATTGAGAGATAATTTTCACTCAGTGAAGATATTAAAACAACAGGACTGATAAAGAGAAGTTTAAAATAAAGTTTTGAAGAATACTTTCATTTAAATTTAAAGGGGACTGGGGCTGTAAATCTTAAAAATAACAAAATACTGTGGTGAGTTTTCTCATTCACACCAGCTACTGTCATGGCAGAGCAACAGTTTGAAGAGAATATTGCTGAGCAAGTAATTTAAAGTCAGTATATTTATAGCAACTTACCTGCATAATAACTAATCCAGGTTATTGGCACAGATTTTTTAAGGTAAACCTATCGCCCCATTGAGTACTGAGATTTGTTACTATCACAGTAATGCTAGAACAAATGTTAAGCATATTCAACTGGACCGCATGTTGGCAACACACTGGCCATGCGCTTGCATCTGCATACTCGTGTAAGGTATGATTCTGGCCTTAGATCTCTCTACATTCTCTTCCATGTTAATCTCAGTTTTTGTTCTGCCACAAATGATAGCCTTCAACCAATGAGCTACAAGACAATTTTGTTAACTGTTTGGTCATTATTTTTTCATGCACATTTTTGTCTCATTGGTCCAAAATCCTGTTCTATACACTGATGAGCCAAAACCCTCTGACCACTCACAGGTGATGCGAATAATGTTGATCATCTCCTAACAAGTCCACATGTCAAGGTCTGGGAAGATTAGATGATAAGTGAACAATCAGTTATTGTAGTCAAACGGCAAGGCTTATGGGGTATCCCGGTCAGGAGTGGTACCTACTGACAGTTGTCTGAGAAGGGACAAACCACAAACCGGCAACAGGGTGTTGGGCGCCCAAGGTTCATTGATGCGCGAGGGCAACGAAGGCTATCACGTCTGGTCCGAACCAACAGAAGGTCTACTGTGGCAGTCACAGAAAATGTTAATGATGGTTACGGGAGGAATGTGTCACAACACACTGTGCAATGCACCCTGCTGCATATGGGGCTGCGTAGCCGCAGACCAGTCAGAGTGCCCAAGATGACCCCTGTCCACCGTCGAAAGCGCCTTCAATGGTTACGCGAGCATCAGACCTTGGAGCAGTGGAAGAAGGTCGCCTGGTCCGATGAGTCCCACTTTCTTTCATATCATGTGGACGGCTGTGTTCATGTGTGCCGTTTACCTAGGGAAGTGATGGCACCAGGATGAACTGTGGGAAGACAACAAGCCGGTGGAGGGAGTGTGATGCTCTGGGCAATGTTCTGCTGGAAAACCCTGGGTCCGGCCATTCATATGAATGTCAATTTGACACGTGCTACCTACCTAAACATTGTTGCAGACAGGTACACCCCTTCATGGCAATGATATTCCCCGATGCCTCTCTCAGCAGGATAATGCGCCCTGCCACACTGCACAGATTGTTCGGGAATGGTTTGAGGAACATGATAAAGAGTTCAAGGTGTTGTCAACTTTGTTCCTGAACTGAAGATTAAAGATCACAGCTCTTCAAACTCAAGTCTATATACTACATTGAATACAATTGTAGTGTATTCTGCACTGATGTATTTTGTTGACTCCAGTAATGGCAAAGGATGCTTCCACATGCATATTGGCACAATTGCACTATTGATAATGAAGCCATTCTTCACACAATGTTCGCTGCCAATTGCCTGCCACCAGCACCCATTGTTCTTATGTCAGAAATGACATTGACATTTAAAAAGAAAGCTGATGAAGAAAGGACGTTTTTTTTTTTTTTTTTTTTTTTTTTGACAAATAGCGATATGGGAAATGAAGAGAAGCAGGCATAAAACAGCTTGCTCAGAATAAAAAAAAGCAACAACAACATTTCAATAGTTTACCCCAAAATTTTAATTCTATCATCATTTACTCACTCTTAGCGGTTATGCATTATGTTAGTCTCAGAGAATGAAGGCAAACAGTGACTGAGGCTGACATTCTGCCTAACATCTCCTTTTGTGTTCTGGAAGAAATAGTCACATGGATTTGGAACAACATGAGGGTGAGTGAATGACAACAGAATTTAAATTTTTGGGTGAACTACCCTTTAAATTCAGACATAATATTTTTGGAGCATCAGTTTGGTGGAGGGACTGTATCAGTGAGAACTTAACTGAAATACTTCTCCATATTTTAATACTTAGAAAAATGCATGCCTCTCACACTCACAGCACTGAGCCACTGCATTTGATTTGAGACTGGCCAGCTGTCATACCCCAGACACAGCCAGTGTGACAAGGTGTTGACGCTGCCCGTGGTTGTGACATACTCTGTCAATGCCCTGGGCTCTGGGAACCTGCTTTTCAGGATGATGGCCACAGAGAGTAACATTTTTTTTAATGAAATTCATCCTTTGGGATTCCAAAGTGGCACGAAACTGTGAATGCCATGAGAAACAGTATGTCACTTATGGCAGAAATTACGTGTCTATATTTAATATTACAGCTTACACATCGAGTTAAATAAAAACCATGAGCCTGTAAAATTTCAGTATGGTTCATGTAGCTCAACTGGTACAGCATAGCTCAAGGTCATGGGTTCCATTCCCAGAGAACGCACAAACTGATTAAAGGGGTAGTTCACCCAAAAATGAAAATGTTCTCATGCCAGCTGCTAAACACAAAGAATTTTAGAAGAATATTTCAGCTCTGTCCAAACAATGCCAGTGAATGGTGACCAGACCTTTCAAGCTTCAAAAATCACATAAAGGCAGCATAAAAGTAATCCATAAGACTACAGTGGTTAAATCCATATCTTCAGAAGTGATTTGATAGGTCTGGGTAAGAAACAGATCAATATTTTAGTCCTTTTTTACTATAAATCTCCACATTTACTTTCACATTCTGAAAGTGAAAGTTGATATTTATTGTAAAAAAGGATCGCTCAAGGACCTTTCTACCCTTTAAGTAATAGTTCACCCAAAAATGAAAATTCTCTCATTATTCACTTACCCTGATGCCATCCCAGATGTGTATGACTGTCTTTCTTCAGCAGAACACAAATGAAGGTTTTTAAAAGAAGATAGCTCTGTCAGGTCCTTATAATGCAAGTACATGGGTGCCAGCACTTTGATGGTCCAAAAGTCACATTTAGGCAGTATAAAAGTAATCCATGTGACTCCAATCGATCATTTGTGAATCGATAGGTTTATGTAAGAAACAAGTCGATAATTAAAACGGTTTTAACTTTAAATCGGCACTTCCAACCAGGGCTCTGATACGGTTTGAAATGACCGAACTCTCGCATGCTCTTCAGGACTCGTACTACGGTCCTTTGAATCGCAAATGCAACGCTTTATCAGTTGAGCTACTGCACAATTTGATCTCACTCAAACAAGCTTGTAAATGTAGTTGTTTATATAATGCAAACGTTAAAATGTATCGCCTTACAAGTCATACTCTACAGTAAAAGGTTTTAGATGCCAGGTTTAGAACAGGGCAAAAAGTAAGTATTTATGATCTGATAATCTGCCGTTTTACTTGTGATTGTTGTTGTGGCACCTCTAGTGTTCTATATACCAGGTTGCAAAGTACAGTATTACCTAAGATGTCCAGTGGACTAATTGTTTTTTAATCTACAAGAAGCTTCTGTCTTACACAATTTCCCAAATCCTGCCATTTCTCAGAGTACTGCAGAGGCATGGTGTCTGGATTTATAGTCTGTCTACAGCTCTGAGGATAATAGCGCTTTCAGCATGAACCAAAAAGTGGAACACAGAAAAAAAGTAGCTCCGCTCTCTGTTTATCTCTATGTGAGAGCACCTGCTAAGTTTGTTTCTCTGACTGTGCATCAGAAGGGTTTATATTACAGCTGAAGAGAAATGGAGCCCCTCTTTCTCTTTGTCCTCTTGAGTTTTATGCTTAAATTGTACCATTCCTCCACACAGCAAGTTGGACCCAAGTGTGCATGTTACCCTAAAGCTATTGTGTGATTGCACCATGGAGAGGTCCACAATTTCTATGTCTAAGACACACACACGGATACTCATGCTCACACACGGCCTTCTGAGTGTGTGCTCTGCATGACAATATACTCCTGGAGAGTTGGCTGGACCTTAATGACCAAAGCACTCAAACTCACACACACATACACACAAATAGGTCAGAGTGTTCTGATCGTTATTGCAAACACATGTTCTCATTGTCTCAGAGTGATTAATAAGCCAGGCAGAGAGACTCATGGGATACGCAGTCCACACCATTGGCATGTCAACAGAGCTACGAAGAGCCATATGTTCTAAAGATGAGTTTGAATACAAGTCAAAGTACAGGTAAAGTTTCACAGAAAGAGCCAGAAATAGTTGTAGCTAAAGATATCCTGCATAATGGCCCTGGTGAGCATGGAGAGAAGAGGATGATGGGAAACAGAGGTGGTACCTGAGGGTTTTGGTGGTCATGTCAGCAGCCGTAATGCCGTGATAAACCAGGGTCTCATTCCACACTGGATTCAGCGTGTTTTTTAAAGTCTTTGTGCGCAGTTTGTTTGCCTGAAAGAAAGCGAAGATAAGAGAGATTGATTGAGAATTTAAAGCAAAGGAAAGAATTATAATATCTCAACTGTTTCTCCTAGACAGCAATGAAATACAGGTAAAGCAAATGGAAACTTGCTTCAGTCTGCTGCATCTCAGCATTTTTCTCCTGAGAAAAAGACCTCAATAATCTCCAACCTGGTCTCATAGAATCAGGTTTCTATACCTAAATTTTTGCTAAATAATTTTTATGTGGTACCTTGATGTATCGCGGCAGTGTCCTGGTGAAATGAACACTAGACGCGCTACAACAACAGTGACTTTTATTCCCTTTCACACAAATCACCAGTAAAACTACAGGTTATCAGTTCATAGACACATACTTTTCACCCTGTTCCTCTTCAAACAATGCTATCTTATGACATATAAACACTATTATTAGAGTGCATGACTTAAGGTGATCCATTTTAACATTTAAATTACAGAACTAACTAAATTCACAATCTTGTTTAAAGCTTGTTTGGATAGAGCATTTCACTTGCGATGTAAAGCACCATGGTACGAGTCCCAAACAGCACGCAAATCGACACATATGCCAAAAGTGTCATAGAAGCATGACAAAATTTGCATTTTTCAAGTCAAACTTTGCTTTTTATGACAATGTTGATTAGGTTTAGGTGTTAGGTTTAGGGTAGGGAGGTAGGTTTTATTGATTTAAAACTCAACAGAGCATTAACCTTCACAATCTCATCTGTTTGGGGAGAAAATTTAACTTGCTTTTAGCGCCACAGAGTGGAACATTTCACCTCGGAACTGCAGCGATATGTAAAGAACCACTTAATATTTTGCAAAAATGCTGCCACAGTCACATGTCTCCTCTTGAGTTTCAGAAGAGATCTCAACAATGTGATAAACTGTGCTCAGATTGGCCAGTACAGCAAGTCTACAATCAAAAGTCAGAGATTTTTATATCAAGTCAAACATTACTCATCAAATACTTCCAAGACCTAATTTTTGGAGTTTTGCTATCCACGTCATTTTAAGAGCTCTACAGTCCTATGTCTAACAATTGTCTTATACTGTATGTGTATAATTTTACTTCTCCTAATGAATTTCAGTAGAAACATTTGAAACAAAGTCGATACTTATGTAAATGTAGCATTACTTAAAGCTCCATTAAATTTCCTGAGTCATGAAAGAGCAATCTCTGATAAATAAAATTGCCCATGGTTTGAACCCACCGTGAGCTCGAGGAACAGTGGGTATATGTTGTGCAGTTTATACAGTACTAATCCCCATGGAGCATACTGGGGTTAAGTGCCTCGCTCAAGGGCAGAATGGTTATGGTCAACCAACCCTACGGTTACCAGCCCGAGCTTTAAACACTACACCAAACCATGCATGCATGTTACATAAAGAAACTCTAAATTCCATTGAACCACAAAATAAACATGCTTTCACATGTCACCACCTAAGAGCATGTGGATGAAATTGCTTACAGCTCCAAGCACCATCTGTACAGAAATTACCATTGCTTTATATAGTATAGTCAACAACAAAAAAAGCTCAAATCAGTTGTTGCTCAGATGTGCTACAGTTTCTTGCAAGTTTGTGCAGTAGGAGAAAGTATAATGGTTAAAGAATTAAAACAAAAAATAAAGTATAATTTAATTACTCTCATTATGGTCCTTAACCTGTATGACTTTTTTTTTCTTCTGTGGTACACAAAAGATGTTGTGAATTATGCTCTTTTATGACACTTTTAAAGTGCTTGATGGAGCTTGATGGCCCCTAGTCACTATATGATTTAGTTAGAAGGGAAAAGAGCAGTGCAATCATTCTTCAAAATTAGTGTTCCATGAGAGAAAGTAATACAGGTTTGGAACCATGTGAGGGTGAGTAAAAGATGATATAATTTCCATTTTTGGGTGTACTATCACTTTTAGACTCAGCGCAAGTAACTGAAATGTTGTGAGTTTGAACCCCACAATGTGCACCCAATGAGCCATTACCACTGTGCCCTTTAGAAAGGCACTTACCCCAGGTAACTCCTGAGAGACCGTCCCTATAATAAGTTGATGGTTGGTAAAACTGAACAACAATTGGAGCAACAATTTTCACCTGAATCCTGACTTTCTCCTTTTTGAATATGTTAATGCATTCTGCCTGGGGTTACTATTGTTTTTATGCTAAAGATTTAGCAGTATTGATCCAGATGTAGTCCAACCAATAAACCATCTCTGAACTGACGGTGCCAAACATGTCAGGGAATTATCCCGCTACCTAGCTCACTACATCAATAGGTGGACAGATATTGGGAGAGATGAAAAGAGGATTATGAAGAGAGAGAGAGAGAGAGAGAGAGAGAGAGAGAGAGAGAGAGAGTCAGTCAGGGATGACAAGAGAGGAAACATCATTTATCTCTTCTCCCTCAGGTGAAAGGCAAACATCTGCTCACCTACTTTGCAGAGGAGAGAGAGAGAGAGGACGGGAGGTTTCCCCCAGCTCACCTCCCTCTGTCTAACTCATACACATACACACACAGCTCATCATCACCCTTTCTGTTTCTTCCCCTAAAATCTGCTCCCCCTATACTCATACACACTTGTTTACATATGGGAAAATATCTTTCACATTTTGCCACCAAATAAATATACAAGGAACAAAATCGTAATTTGTCTTCACATTTTTTTGTGACGTGCAGTTTCACTAAGAGACGAAGGCTGGCTCAGCACATATATTATGCTGAGCGTGACACAATGACCTGCACAGTTTGTCACACATATGCAAGAAAATTCACCAAAATAATGTCACTGTCATACAGATCAAAAATATATATTTGGTTAGACTTATAAGGTTCCATTTAGTTAACAACATTAGTTAACATGAACTAAAAATGAACAATATTATTAAGCATTTATTAATCTTAGATAATGTTATTTTCAACATATGGTAATACATTTTTAAAATCACAAGTTGTATTTGTTAACATTAGTTAATGCACTATGAACTAACATGAACTAACAATGAACAATAGTTTTTTTATTAACTAACATTAACAAAGATGAATAAATAATGTAAAATGCATATTGTTAATTGTTTGTTCATGATACCTAATGCATTAACTAATATTCACAAATGGAACCTTATTGTAAAGTGTTAACATATATTTTAGTAAAAAATAATGCAAAATACCTGGCCACAGAATATATACAGTATATACTCAAAGGCGCAAAAACCATATATGCAAGTGTAAGGGGGCTCAGTGGAAAGGAGGAAGCGAGAACCGGCTTTAGAATATAAATAATAGTTTAATAATAAACTTAAACAAAATCACACAACCATAAACACACAGTACAGCTGCCTGTAATTCTCTCTCTCCCGAACTGTCGTCCCCGGCCGCCTTTATCCCTCGCGCGCCCCATCAGGCTGATTGGGGACCAGGCATGCATCATTCCAGCCCGGCCCAGCCCTCCTCGGCTCTACAGCAAGGTATGCAACGCATAGGGGTGCCATGTAAAGGGGGAACGCCAGCGGCTCACTAAAAGGGGCGCAATTGCCCCCCACCCGGGACGACACTCATATCCCCTCAACCCATACAGTATATAAAGTGCAAAATACAGTTTCCTGACTGGTAAGAAATAATTATGGTAAGTAAATACTCACAATTTAACCATCACTGGCAGGTACGGTATAAACTTAATTATAGACCCTGCTTATATAAATTGGTATTAGTTTAGCAAATTTTAGGCCTTTGCACACCAAACACAAATTTTTACCACGATTTCTTGCCTAGATTAACATTTTTAATAGAAACAATGAATTCCTTTTGAAACCATTTCACACCTGGAGCAAACATTTGCACACTGGCAAAGCGATGTTTTTTTATTTTATTTTTTTTACGGTGAGTGTGTTGATTTTATATTTTTCGCCCAGTGATGAAATGCCCTGACCAATAAAACATGAGCTTTGGATAACGTGTCAAGAGCTGCTGCACTTACCAAAACAAGCGCAACTGGTGGCACTAAAGCACATAAAGCTGTTTTGACCACCGACATTGAACACTGATGGAATTTGAGGAAGAAATACTAAACCAGTGAGGATGTGTGTTTCATTTGCATCAAATGCCTTAAAAACTGAAGAAGAAAAAAAAAAAAATCCTCATATGGGTTCTCTTAACATATAAATTATATTGCTGTATTTCTGCCTTGCATCCCCTTTAAAAATACTTTCTGATCTTACGTGGAATGTCTTCACAATGTATTCCATATTACTGCATTTTTTGCCCTTGCAGTTAATCTTATGTGAGTTCTCTTATCTCTCTAATATAATATATTGTGGCATCTTTGCCTTCGCAACACTTTTTTAAATAACCAACTTAACCAATCTTGTTTTTTTTTTTTTTTCACCAAAAATGAATACAATTAATAATATTGCTGTGACTTGCAGTTCACCTTCTATGGCTTTGTATACCAAAAATGTGGTGGTTTCTCCACAAAATGATGGCATCATTATTGCTGTGCTTTCGTTAACAGCTGTACTGTCATTAACAATAAAGTATCTAATAATGAGTCAGACTGAAGATGGGTTTTGTGTTTAAATGTCATCACGTTTAATTCGTAACATGCATGGTTTTGAGCAAATGTATAACTAGTAGATCAGTATTGTTCCAATTGACATCATTTGTTTTAACAGTCATTATGTGAGTGCATTACACAGTGATTTTAAACCCTCAGACTGTGTCTACAGTACATGATAATACTGTTAGTCAACTTGTCATTCAGGCGAATTGCAATACTTTGTGAAAGTGTATCGAATGTTTTCTACCTCGTTGAGCATATCAACAACACACACGTCATCGCTGCTGCAGCTGATTTTATCGATCATCTCGCTATAAAATACGCTCATTTGTCTTTCGTATTGTGATTCCATGATTGTTTACAATTGAACTTGTCATGTAGTTTCTTCTTCTCATCTGTGTTGGCTAAAGGGCAGACCAACTGAAAGGTGCTTTCCGACAACTACCATACCAGGGTAAAATTGCTTGTTGATTAGCACCACCTTCTGTAAAGGCGTGAATGTGTTAACAGCGATCATTCGCCTTACTTTTAATGTGAAAGGGCCATTCATCAGCGATTAGTTTTGCATTATTGTGTCGCCTTTGGTGTGCAAAGGCCTTAAAACCTGTACTCACTCCCACAACACACACACTTCAATTACCCTCACACGCAACCCCCCCAAACTGGGCAATTACCCTCCACCAGTTCATTCAGCAAATTAGTGTTAAATCAAAGCACCGCTCTGGCCAAACACAATCTCCCAAACCACAGCCTGTCTTTCTCGCTGGCTCTCCTGACAGAGAATGTCCACGTCATTCATTGCCTGAAGAACATGTTGCTTTTCTGCATATTTCATTCCCCTCTCTTTTTATGCTCTCTGCACTGCTGCATTTAAAGCTGGAAGCAGCCAGGCTTGGCTATCCTCTCTCTAGCCTCCTGAGGATGCTCGGCGAATGAGAAACACACTTTAACTGCTACAGACACTAGGAAAAAATACATACAATTAATTAAAATAGTGCCAACAAAGAAAATAGCTGGTGGGTTTTGCATGAGGAAAAGCAGTTTAACCTAAAACAACCACAATAGATTTAGGCCTCCATTTCTTCCATTTTCAGTTTTCTAACATCTTCGTTTTCCAAAGTATGTGGTAATGAAAAGCATTTTCGAAAGTTCGGTGGAGGAAAATGCTGTTCCAGTGTGGATGAGAGGCATAAAGGTATCAAAATCAATGCATTTTTTAAATGAAAACGTATAAGTGTTGAAGTGGCCTTAATTTACAGAAAAGCCCTGCCAGAAAAGTACTAATGCAGTACCATGGTACAGTGATTGTGTCAAAAATTACTACCATGGTATTTATTGATTACCACATTCATCTACCATGGTATTTATTTATTTACATACTTATTCATGTATCATGGTATATCATGTAAATACCATGATACATGAATATGATGATCATTCAGTACCATTTACATTTTCATTTAGTCATTTAGCAGACTCTTTTATCCAAAGCGACTTCCAAGTGAGACACATAGCAAGCAATTTGTCATACAAAGTTTAACAACATCTGCAGTATAGGACTGCCAAGTTCTCATAGTGACTGGAGTAGTAAAGATGCTAGCACAGAAGAAAGAGACAGACAAGAATATGATTTTTTTTCTGTACATCAAGTGCAGGTTAAGTGCAGTAGTAAGTGCAATTAGTGTGGGTTGGTTAAGTGCTCGCGGAACAGATGTGTTTTCAGCTGGTTCTTGAATTTTGAGAAGGTAACAGCAGATTGTGAGGAGCAGGGGTGTAGCAGTCATTTTAAAAGTGGGGGGGATCCAGCCAGTAAGTAGGTGGCTCGCACAGACCTAACACTTACAGAGCAGTATTAATATATTACAGTATATATATTAATATATAAGTATGATATAAGTATGATATTAATATATATGTATTATTTACTTTTAATATTTGTAATAATATAAAGACTCAAGTATTGCAAAATAATATTAGCTGCAAAAATAAAGGGCTTCTTGTGGAGCACTTGCTTCTGTTTCACACATGACAATAAAAGACTGAGCACAAGCTGGTCCTGAATAAATAATTTAATCATTTACAATAATGACGATTGTGCATGTGCACAGTTTTATTTTTTACTTTGTGCTTGTGCATTGTGAGATTTAAATGTATCCAAGTGGCTCGAGTGTTTTGACTATGTTCATCAAAATTAGTTCAGATCCATTTAATGATTCAGTGACCATTTCTGGTGATGCCAAAAGGTGGTGACAAATGAGTGTCTTGTGTGAAATTTGTTAGTCACTGAATAAACGATCAAATTAAAATTGTAATCCTTTAAAATTTGTATGTCTACAGACCTACAAAGAGAATTTAGTAGAGATTTTAAGCATTATAAGAACAAAGCAAATCTGTCATTTCCCTACAGTTTGTGAGCTGCTGAGAATGACTTTTATCAAAAGACAACAATAATAGTCTTATAATAATTATAATGAGTTTCAATAACGTCCATACGTTTTCATGTACATATAAAAAATGCGTCTACATATCTGTTCCCTTCAGTAAAAAGTGTTCTAAGAACACAGCAGATCTATCTTTTTTCCTACAGTTTGTCGACTGCACACCAACATGGAGGTAAAAAACAAGAGCTGATATTAAAAATAGCTTTACGTATTTAACACAGATCTAGTAATCTGCATTAATTGGCAAAAACAACCTATCAAACAATTACCTCACAAATATAATGTAAAAAGCATAACTTAATAAAGACTCATGCGCTGATATAAACTCTCACTTACAATGTGTGCTTAAAAGAAGGATTGTCCTTTGTTTTTTTTCTGCAGTGAATTTTATGTTAATGCTGCCAATCAAGAACGATATGCTGAAAAATAACTCTCATTTGTGTGTTCCTTATCTCTAGATTATTAATTTAGATCAACATCAATGTCGATAAAAAGCATAGATAATTGAGCATTGTTGAAAGCATCTTTGTAGAAATGAATGGAGCTGCATTGATTAGACTGTCTGACTGACTGCCTATTATGTAAGGGTTGTTTCGGCTCATGAAACTCACCTGTGATTGGCTGAATGGTCGCTCAATCAGCCCAAAGTAACAAAACGTAAAGAATACCTTATACAAATCCACCATTTGGACTCGGTATGGTTTTAGCTTGGAAAAGTGCAGGGGACAAAAATCACCTTTTTAAAGAGTGCGGGGGACGTGTTCCCCACGTCCTCCACGGCTGCTACGCCCCTGGTGTGGAGGTTGGAAGTTCATTCCACCACAGAGGAGCAAAGAAAGTGAACGTTCGTAAAATAGACTTTGAGCCTCTTTGTGATGGGACCACCAGGCGTCGCAGAGAGCGAGTTGGAGCATAGACCTAAAGAAGTGAATTGAAGAGGATGTGGTTCCAATGGCTGTCCTGAAAGCCAGCCAATGGAAAGCCAGCCATGGTATTACCATTTGCTACCATAATCTAATGCAATGATTGTTTGTTTGTTTGTTTGTTTTGTATTTATTTATTTATTTTTGCACATATACCATGATAGTGCCATGGTATTCTTTAAAATACCTTGTAGTTCCATGTAAATACCATGGTACATAAATATGGCAATCATTCAGTACCTTGGCATTACCATCTGACACCATGGTACCATGATACCGCCACTTAGGATGGTACTCCAAGGTTATTCATGGTACTCTTTGTAGGTCACAGATTACACAAACTGCAAAAGGTGATATTCAATTTTTGAATATAAAAAGTGCACTCAGTAACTTTTGTCTTTGTGTCATCTTGGACTTACACTGACACCTAGCAGCTTGGATGCAGCATCATTTAAAGGGATAGTTCACCCAAAAATGAAAATTCTCTCATCATTTACTCACACTTATGCCATCCCAGATGTATATGACTTCCGTTCTTCAGCAGAACACATTTGAAGAAAAATAGAAAAATATCTCAGCTCAGTAGGTCCTTATAATGCAAGTGGATTGGAACACGATTTTTGATGCTCCAAAAGGCACAGACAATCAGCAGTAATGTCATCCATACGACTGCAGTGGTTAAATTAATGTCTTATAAAGCGATATGATTGCTTTGGTGTGATAAAGATCGATATTTAAGTACTTTTTTAACTCTAAATCATTGCTTCCAGTAAGCAGCAGTATGCACGAGAGGGCTGAGGTCACGCAGTCTTTCCAGCGATGGCATGGCAACGTTCCATTTGTTGCAGCAGACACTCTCTACCTCTGTTGGCATTGCCTGGCATTGCCTACATGTGCACCACCACATCTCCTGAGCTCTCTGTCTCTCTGAGGCTTGTTGTTGTGCTGCTGTTGGTCCAGCCTCCTCCATCTCCCTGTGCTCCTGGTCAGAGTTCTCAGGTTCAGATAAATATGGCTGTGCAAATACTTGTATCTCCTCTTCTCCTCTTAAATCAAAATCTTCTGACATCTTTGTTTAAATTTGCTTCAGTTTGTTTATGGTGTTCTGTCTATACAGTGTTCCTCCTACTCAGTTTTAAACAGCGCTGCTCTTCCAGGTGTGTCGCGCATGCATTTCTTCTTGCGTGAACATGCCAACGGCAATACAACACACGAGAGGCCGCGTGACCTCAGCCCTCTCGTGAACGTGCATACTGCTGCTTAACAAAAGCAATTATTTATAGTTAAAAAGTACTTAAATGTTGATATTTTTCACACCAAAAGCATTCATATCCCTTTATAAGACATTCATTTAACCATTGGAGCTATATGGATGACGTTAATGCTGATTGTCTGTGCTTTTTGCATCAAAAATCGTGTTCCCATCCACTTGCATTATAAGGACCTACAGAGCTGAGATATATTTCTGTTTTTCTTCAAATGTGTTCTGCTGAAGAAAGGAAGTCATATACATCTAGGATAGCATGAGGGTGAGTAAATGATGAGAGAATTTTAATTTTTGGGTAAACTATCCCTTTAAAATCAATAGTTTTCAGTTTCAGATGCCACTGTAGAAATGCTAGTATTCACAGTCAGCCATGATTAATTTAATTGGTGAGTGAAAGTTTCGAATAACAGGATGGTTACTGTGATTAAGCGAGTACTATTCAGCTGGTCATGTGATTCTAACATGGCAGCTCCCATGTGCGAACCCTCCCCATGTAGAATAAAACAGCTTTTATAAGGTTACTGATATGACTGGATTTTTCATTTTAATGTGAGTGGTCATTATTTCCTACATAAATTACAAAATTACAATTCATGTCTTTAGGAGTTAAACTTTTATAATGAGGAAAAAATGACTGAGTGCATCTTTAAAAAACTTTCTCCTATCCAAGCTAAAAAGAAGCAAAAGAAGATATTAGGAAGAATTTTACAGATTGACAGCTTCAGTCACCATTTACTTTTAATTGTATGGACAAAAGATGCAATGAAAGTGAATGGTAACTGAGGCTAACATTCTGCTTAACATATCATTTTGTGTTCTATGAAAAATAAAAGTCATATGAGTTTGGAACAACATGAGAGTGAGTAAATGATGACAAGAGTTATCATAATTGGGTAAGCTGTCCCTTTAAATTCATGGGACAAAAACATGTACCCTAAACAAAGAAAACTGAGTCAGCTATAAAAACGAATTTCTGGTTTATTCTAGTGATCTAGTTTAGCCCTTTAAGCATTCATCAAATAAATAAATAAAACTCAAAATACCCCTGCTCACATAGCATCTATGCCTGCAACAGCAAATGGTTTCACCTGTCTCACTCTCTCTCTGTCTTTGCCAAATCAGTGCTATCGCATCTTCTTCTAAATATTTAATCCAATCTTCCACTTCTCTCTTCTTCCCTTTCTCTCTCTCTCTCTCTCCCTCCATCTGGCCCAGGGCAGTGAGATTCCCAGAGCAGCAGCTTGGGAGAGTGTGTGTGACTCAGATATCTCATTCTCCATGCTGTGTTATGATGACACACACTCACACACTCGACTAAGAAGAGGCCACTCTCTAGACCCACAATCTCTCCCTCTTACACTGTCTCATATTCTTCTTCTGCTTCCTGCACTTTTTATGGGATTCTGATAGATGTCCCTGTATGAGAAGAAGTGCATTAGGAGATTGCATGCGGAGATATGCGAAAGCATGCGATGTATGTAAAAGGACAAAAGGAGAGTTTGGTAATCAGGTTCTTTTTACATCTGGAAGATTCCGATATTAAAGGGATAGTTCACCTAAAAATAAAAACCTGTCATCATTTACTCACCCTCATGTTGTTCTAAAATCAATACGACTTTCTTTTTTATGCAGAAAGTAAGCCTCAGTCACCATTTAATTTAATTGCGTATTTTTTCCATAAAGTGAAAGTGAATGATGACCGAGACAGTCATTCTCTCTAACATCTCCTTCCAAGCTCCAAGGAAGAATAAAAAAATCAAGCAGGTTTGGAACAACATGAGGGTGAATAAATGATGACAGATTTTTCATTTTTGATTAGAACTACACCTTTAACCAGGGCTTGGGGCAAATATGATACTGAAAGTCACAAAAATGCCCCATATATTTAAATGTGAGGCGTATAATAAATACGGGTTGAGGTTAAGTAAATAACAACAGAATTTTAACTTTTGGGGAACTAACACTTTAAGTATGTAAGATGAAAATGTTATCAAAACATTTTCACAACTTTTTACAACATACAGTAGTTTTGCTAGCAGGGTCATTGATTCAACTGAAGTATATGACATAAATGGTGCTGCACGGCCACATACGTGTAGGTGTGTGGCATCTGTCTGACGGTGGGCATACGATGTACACTTCCATCGCCTTAGGCTCACACACTTTTTAAAAGACAGGAGGTGTCTATGACCCTCGCGGTCAATATTTACCAGGCTGGCACATGGGAGCGTACACAAGACGTGACATTTCACAGTTTCTCTCTCTCCGTCCCTGCCTCTTGTATATACACGCTCCTCTGTTGACGTGAGTCGTGTAACAATCCGCACTGTTTCCATGACAACCACCTGCTGCTGTCCCCCCTCATCTGTATCTCTCCTTTTCCATCCCTCCCACCCTTCCAGCAATCAAAGCTGTGTTGGTATTCCAAGGTCAAATAGGGTCATGTGGCGACAGACAGAGATATTGGCAGAGATTTGGATGAAAGAGAAAGACTGTAAGAGGACAATGAAGAGTAAAAACCACTGGAGACCGGACAGGACAAGACACCTCTGGGTGTCTCAAACATCACAGGTCTTCCTGTCTCTGCATGCCCTGTTTTAAACAGATTAGAGTGCTGTGCCTTCATTACATGCAGTGAAAATAATGGAAATTAAAGAGAGAAGCTTATTACTTACTGAATACTGTTCAGTGTATACTGTGTTCAGCTTACTATTTATAAAAAATAATACATTGGAACAGTAGGCATTGTTATATAATATTTAAATAAATAAAAATAAATATTTCAACCAGTAGTATGCTACATTGTCATATGACTTCATCATCTTGGACATAAAAACAGTTAATTCGCATTGGTAATTTGTCTTAAAGGGATAGTTTACCCAAAGATGAAAATTCTCTCAACATTTACTCACCCTCATCTTCCTCCAAACCCCTATGACTTTCTTTCTTCCATGGAACACAACAATGAGAACAATCAGAATAACAGGCTCAGTCACCATTCACTTTCATTGTGTGAAAAAAGGTGCAATGAAAGTTAATGTGACTAATGGGCTGTTCACACATTTTTTGTCCATCTACGCTTTGTTTTAGCATTGTTTTTCTATGTAAACATGTGCTAGACAGATGTTTTTGGCCATAGTGATGCGTCCAGCAGTTTTTTTTCAGCGTCTCACGCAGGAGCGGCACATATTTTAGATGGCGTGTCAGGTAAAAAATAACATCAACCTTTAAAAATGTGTCTCGAGACACCTTCTCTATTTGTTGCACTGCATCTAGCTTTTTTAGCACAAGAACGCATTGAAACGGCTGTCAGTCTACCTAACATTTCCTTCATGTGTTCTATGCAAGCAAGAAAGTCATACGGTGAGGTTCCTCATTTGTAAATCGCTTTGGATTAAAACATCTGCTAAATGACCAATGGGTTTGGAACAATATGAGGGTGATTAAATTATAACAGAATTTGTAATTTTTTGCATTAACTATCCCTTTTAGAGAGATAGAATAATTTACCACCAAGAGCTCACTAAATCTACCAGTTTCAACCAAATGATCTCCGCATGAACAGCTCCAGCACTCACAGGCAGCCCTGCCTGCATGCATTCGCAAATTACGCCTGTGTGTTACATGAAATGCATGTGTTGATGTGTGTGTGTGTGCGTCAGGCAATCATAAGCAACTTGTGCTGATGGGGCAGCGAGAGTTGAACCATGCTGTGAGTATGGTTGCGTGTTGTTTGTGAGAAGGTTGCAGTGACCTTGCTTGCTCCAGGCAGGAGGTGAAGTTTCACATATGGATCAGCCAGTCCATTGGAGTCCATGGCCTTCAGTCCCTGTGGGCACAAACAAACAAACAAAAGCACATAGACGCCATGTCACATGCGATGTACACACATGTCTTGATGGGGTGATAGGTTGATAGATCATATATCCTTTAAGGCACATACACGCTTAAGGGTTCATGATTACAATCTGGACTGGGGGCAGATTCTCATAGGCTGACACAAGTGACATTACAGTCAAAGCATCACTTTCTTTGCTCAAGGAAGACCATGGAATAAAATTGTGTAATTTATATATTATTTTGCATGTTAAATGCAAGTGGTTTATTTAAAGTACCCATAAAATTTGGTTTGAGAAGCACAGTTTTCTTTCCTGAGATTTTTATTTATTAATTTATTTTTTTTTTCAGATTTTTTTAGCCTTCAGTTTAGAGCACATCAAAACCTGGCAAATCCAAGCGGTCAGAGTTTGGCTGGTAAGCTTCAGCAGTTAGCCCCCGCTAGGAAGATGCTGTAACTACACCATTATACAGACAAATGTCATATTTATCCATTGACAACCATTCAAAGTACCGGTAGTCAAGTATTGTGATTAAATAGGGCCATTAACCAGAGGTAATTTTGTTTTTGATGTTTTTTTTTTACTGGTGAAATGCAAGATGAAAGCAATTCCATATATCAGTATTTACGGAGTAATCCATTATTTTGTAGAGGAGGCTCACAATGACAATTTTCATCTATGATTTTGGAGCCAAACAACTGTTAAAAAAAAAAAAAAAACCTTAGAAAGGTGGCATTGTGATTATTTTATTTTCACAGAGATTGGTAGGTCTATTACTAAAATCAGTTGACTTCAGCGCCCCTTGTTGTATTACTTGTAAATAGCTATGTTTCCATCCAAGTTGCAAATTTTATTTATGCAAAAAACCATAATAGCGCAAAAACAATGTGCGAATAACGCTGCGTTTCAAAAGAACAAAATCGTCACTTCCAGAGAAATTTTAGCCACTGTGACTCTTTTATTGAGCACACAGATAAAACGCTGTAAAGAACTTTGTCTCATGTCTGGGAGCGACAGTGTTCCACGCAGTTCTGGGAGCACAGTGTGTGTGTTTTTTTCCTTCCTTTGCTGTGCGGATCTATAATATTTTTTTTCAAAAATTTCATTAAACCTGCTCTTTGGCAAAGTTAAATTTTATATTCGACTTATTTCATCTGCAAACGTTTTGTAGGCTTTGGATTTTCTAGACACCGTTATTTCAGGATGACCAGAGCAAAATTTCAGATGCGATGACTGGTCCTCTGGTTAGTTCAGTCATTCAGTCACATGAATTTTTTTATGTGCATCTTGTATTTCTAATAAATTAAATAGGAGTTTATTTGGTTAATGCGTTTCCATCATAGTTTATGCGCATTTTTGTTGCACCTCAAGCAAGCGTATATGTTTTTTATGTGCATTTTGGGGATTTTATTTGCATCTTGGTTTTTCCAGCCAGCAGTTTTTATGCGATATCCCAAAATGTGCATAAAAATATTTGGATGGAAACCCAGCTAATGGTGTGAGTCTAATAATTGAAAAACACATTTTGTGCTGTTTTTACAAAGTTGGAGTGCCTATAACTCCAGAAGAATTAAAGATACCTTACACTGTAAAATAGTTAATAGTTGACCTTACTTAGATTTTTTAAAGCGATCGGTTTGCATGCTTTTTTTTTTTTTGCATGAGTAAGTAAACATACTCATTTGGCTCAAGTAAAATGAACTTATGTACAATTAACTTGTTACAAGTACACTTAACTCATCTGTGATTAGTGTCATTGTTTTTATTCAATTTTTTTAATTCAGTTATAGCACGTCTTTATAAGGGAAATGATGTCTGGACTCTATAGGTTAGTCATTTGGTACATTGGATTCTCCTCAGTACTTCTTAGTGCACATACAGTAAATCTGCAATTTTGTAAAGCACAATGAGTAGAGAAGAATGACTTATAATTAACAGGCTCCAAGTTCATCAGAGGTAGCATCACCCTAATGGTGACTTCACACAAATCAAAACTATCAACCAGCTACAACAAAACAACAACAATAGTCATAAGAATAAAAGCTAAATCAATTTTTTAAATAACAATTATTATATTTCTACATAAGTTCACTTGTCTTGACCAAACATACATAATTTGTTGAGTTAGTAGCCTGGTATTTTACCAATTTTTAATGACTGAAAACCAAATCTGGGTCATATGGTCTAACTGAAGTACAAATAATGTAGAAACTAGGTGAAGTTTCTGACATTTGAACATGGAATAACCCAATTAATTTGTTTGCAAGGGACATATATATATATATATATATATAAAATAGTAGAAACAGCTTGAAATAGACTAGTGCATAGTGTATACTGTTAAGTACACAGCTCAAAATACACAAGTGCATAATGTAAGTGCACAGTGTGTGTGTGTGTTTGTGTGTGTGTAAACCTACTTTAGCCTTGTGGATGGTGCAGTGTAAGCAGTTATTTTCTTGGTCAAACAGCAAATTAAACTCCAAAGTTCCCAGGTAAGCTGCAAGAAACAAAAAAATAACTTACACATTAAAAAAAAAAAAAAAAAAAAAGGCAAAATGACAACAAAACAACTAAACTGGGAATCAGTCTTGCCTGTTAAGATCTAATCAGGGCTCAGCACATACAGAGGGGCTTGTAGTGTTTATGCACCATTACAGAGACTAATGAAGTATTTAACACTCGGATCGCGTACCTCATCATACACACACACACACACACACACACACACATACACACACACAAACACACACACACACCAATCCAGCAAACACAACACAAAGCAATCAATACGGAACAGAATGAGGAGCAAGTCCAGGCCAATGGGAAGTACTCACGCCTCATTGGCTGCTCACTGGTGAATAAAATCAGTCAATCCGAAAAAAAAAAGAAGAAAAATTTGCAGAACAGAATTTCAGTGGATTCATATATGTGGGGAGTTATGTAGTAGATAAGCATGTTCTTACATAAAGAAAAAGGTCACTGGGTAGCAAAGGTGCGGTCTGGTGTAAACAATCTGGGTTGGTAGCGGAAAAGGTTGAAGGTGCAAAGCCCACAAGGCCTGATTCATGTTCTGTCACTGTTGTGTCCTTAAAAAAAGCACTAAGCTCCAGGTTTTTCCAGAGGGATTGCCGTTGTAATAAATGAAGTAGCTGTATAAATGTCAGTTGATCTGAATAAAAGCATCTGCAAAATTATTACTTGGAGCAAACAAGAAGGGTAGGGCATAGAAAATAAGAAAAAAACGCACATTTATCCAGGGTGTCATTAACCTATTTTTTTGAGGAGGCACTAGTGGTAGTATCATTTCACTCACATCAGCGAGATAAATCATGACCAGAGGCGAAAAACACTTTAAAAACGTAGTAGTTCCTTAAAAAATAATGAGTAGTGATAAACTAGGAACTTCGTTTAGCTTGCATGGAGACCTGGATTTAAATTCCAACCTGATTATACATACACTCACTGAGCACTTTATTAGGAACACCTGTACACCTACTTATTCATGCGATTATCTAATCAGTCAATCATGTAACATGATTGTTGGTGCCAGATGGGTTTGTCCGAGTATTTCTGTCTCCTGGGATTTTCACGCACAACAGTCTCTAGAGTTTAATCAGAATGGTGCCAAAAACAAAAAACATCCAGTGAGCGGCAGCTCTGCGGATGGAAACACCTTCTTGATGAGAGAGGTCAACGGAGAGTGGCCAGACTGGTTGGAGCCAACAGAAAGGCTACGGTAACTCAGATAACCACTCTGTACAATTATAGTCAGCAGAATAGCATCTCAGAATGCACAACACGTCAAACCTTGGGAAGGAAGGGCTACAACAGCATAAGATGACGTCGGGCACTTTATTAGGGCCATCATTTTCCTAATAAAGTTCTCAGTGAGTGTATAAGCAAACAAAATTGCTACTTAACTTGACAGTAACCATGCAATAACCATGCATTTTCATTGTATGGAGAAGAGTAACCCTTTGCTCTTTGCTTTTTGATAATAACTCCTTTTGTGATCCACTGGATAAAAAAGTTATACAAGTTTCAAAGGTTAATAGATGACGACAAAACTTTCAGTTTAAAGTTATGATCTGTGAAACATGCAACTCGATAGGACTGGCCAAATTTAGACATGCTTACTTTAAACATTTTTTACTTTAAATTATTAAAACAAGATACATTTACTTAAGATGCAAATATTTCAGAGAATCTATATTGAATTAAGTTTATTTGTCTTACCCCATTGGAAGAAATTCCGTACACTACCATAAAAAAAACCAATGCACCACAATAAAAACCCACTGGCTTTTCTTCTTTTAATCATAAACCTCATTAAATGTTGTTATAATTATGCTCATAATAAAAATTTAAAAAATGTCAATGGAGTAAGAAAAAAAAACTTACCAATAATTCAAGATATATATTCTCTAAAAACAAGTCTTATTACCTTACAAAATTTTGCTTTCAGTAAATGTATCAAGTACATTTATCCTATTAAGAAATTTTTTTTTTTGTTGCATTCAAAATCCACTTGGCTCAAAAATCTGAGGGGACACAAATGGGCATGACGCTTCAGCGTGTAACCCACCCAAAGGGATGCCAAAAGCGAAAAAGTCACAACTGGCAACACAAACTCACTGTCATCGTCATCAGAGTCAACAAACTCTCCGTTCTCCTCTTGCCCTCTTTCCCTCTTGTGGTCTCTCTCTTCATCCCTGACTCCGTCCTTGTCTTTGTCCTTTAGAACCTGTTTAATCCGGGGTGGAGGGGGCGTGATGGGGAAATCATGGAAGCGTGGGAAGAAGTCGGAGATCTGTGGGATGGGGAGGATGGGTCCGGGACACACGTTGATGGCAAAGTGCTCCTGCATGGAGATCTTCACTGGTGAGGGAGGGGGTGGCACAGCGGGGCTGGGGGGGCCCGCTGCGGAGGGAGGGGTGGACGGGGAGGGGAAAGAGGAGGAGGACGGAGGCAGGGGGAGATGGGAGGATGGGTTATTGGGGGAAAAGTGGGAGTGAGGCGGAGGTGCTTTGGAGACGCTCATCTGGACCACTGGAAATGACTGTGGGAGGACAGAGAGAGAGAGTTCTTTAAAAATATTCTTAAAAAAAAAATTTTTTTTATATATATATATATATATGTATGTATATATATATATATATATACATACATATATATATATATATATATATATATATATATATATATATATATATATATATATATAAAAATAATAATTTAAAGTTAAACTTTTTCAAAAAAATCTATGCATATATTTTTTTTTGCCATATTAAGTGGTGCTTGCTAGCATCATCAAAGTTACTTAGAGCATATGTATTAAACTTTGGTGTGTAACTTGTCCCACACTGCTTGTGTTACAGACATTACCTCAAATTGTGCAGCTTTTTGAGGAGAGGTGTGCTATAGAGCGCAACAGTTTTGTTCTGTAAATCCCATTCATTTTCCCCATAGGGAAACTGATTATTAACAGTAACTCAAAAAAAATTAAATACAAACCTATTGTGAGCTCTGAGGTTGTTGATAAATGGTAAATGCTTTTGAACTAAACTACCCATGATCCTGAGGGCATAAATAAAACAATCAGAGAATCGTGGCAAACAAAGAGCGCCAAAAGTATACATATTGAACATATTAAAGTATACAATGGACCCTTTTCACACGTTTGCGAAGCGGAAGTCATCATAGTTGGCTAAACTTGAATGGTGGTGAATGGGAGACCATAGCAAATTTAAATTTTGCTTACCCATTTGCACTAACAGCAAAAGAAAAAAAATCAATGATTATGCTTTCACAGCTTTGCAAAAAACGTTACAAATATACAGCACTGGATAACAGCAGAAATAAGAGCGAATCAGGCCAAATTTACTGTCCCTCCCTCCCCAGCTGTGTTAGAAGCCTCATTGCAGCTATGGTAGCTGATTTTTTTTTAACATTTATTCCAGGGTAATATAATACAAAGTACAATGTTATAAATTTACACTAAATATTTTAAAAATTAGAAATATAAAAAGTTTTAACATTTTCATTGTTAAACAAGGCGGAAACGTATGATAACAGGTTTGTGAAAAGGGTCAATAGAAAGATAGAAAGTTTTCAACAATGTAGCTAGTTATATGTAATTTAAAAAAATACTGTAGCAACATGTCATCACATAGCTACATCAAATAGCTACAAGTCATCAGGCATTTGATAGCCAGCTAGGCTGTGCCTGGGGTCCTATAGGTTGCCATTGAAACGCTTTGTAGTTTGACACCTGAGAGGAAAATTATGAGCGACGGTCTGAGCTTAGTTTTGTATGTGAATGGATCGGATGGAATAAACATCAACCAAGCACTTTTTAATTAGAAATGACAACAATTAGTAGGCATATGTCGAGCTGTAACGTAGCTAAAAGTTAACAAAAGTGTCTGAACATATTTTAGTGTAGCCTGGACTGCCTGTAGCTGCAGTACAGATGATTGTACAGATGATTACAGGCAGAAACAGGATCTAGCGTGCAGGATAGTGATGCATTCCATTATGTCATCGTTCTCCAACTTGAAGTGCTTTTGTAATTGTCACCTAAGTGCGTTCTTGAAGGAGCGAACAGCACCCAGTCAGATGTCCACACAAAGTTGTGTGATCATGTTGAAAATCACTAACTAGTGTCAACAGGTGCCTTTATATATATATATATATATATAAACATTTTTACTGATAAAAAAAAACAGGATTACACAAACAGAACATACACACACTCAATCAATTTATAAAATTGTATATCCCCCCCCCCCACTATATACATCCAGTGGTCCGACACAAAATGAAAGTAACCACACATTTATAAATATAATAAAAAAACACAGACAAAGGAAACACTTAAGAATAAATATATATATATATATAAAAACAAAAGAAACAATATCAAATTTAACAAATATATACCCAAACCAAACAAAATGTCTCTCTCCACAGCCTGTCACTAAGCATCCTCCAAAAAGGCCACAAACCTGCCCCATTTTCTGTCAAATGCAGCCGAATTGCCAAGCCGTCTATACGACAACTCTTCAAAAGACGCTACCTTGCCCAATTCGGTGCACCATTCATAAAAAGAGGGAGCGATCGTAGATTTCCATCCCCTCAAAATGATCTGTCTCCCGATCATCACGCCGATGAGGACCCAGCTCTTTGCATACCCATCGGCTATATCAATAACCGCCCCATCACCCAACATGCAAAGTCTGGGACAGAACAGAACCTGAGTGCCCAGGACCTCAAAAAACTAAATTCTGGACTCTCAACCAAAACTCCTGAATCCTCAAACAATACCAGAAGGCATGTATTAAATTGCCATCCTCCAGCTGGCATCGCCAACAGGTGGGTGTGTCTTTTAAACCCAGCCTATACAATCTAGAGGGGGTCCAATATAATCAATGCAAAATCTTAAATTGCATCAGACGCACCCTTGCATCTCTAGATGTAGACTTGATGTTTTTGAGGATCCTTGTCCACACTCCCTCCTCCAATACTAAGTTGAAATCTTTCTCCCATAACCTCTTGAGAGAAGTTGAAGTTCCATCCCCCAGACTCTGAATTAACAGTGAGTAATACACTGATGCCTCATGACCTTTCCCAAAAGCATTAATCACCTCTCCCAGAGTATCTGCCACTTTAGGTGGATGTATGCTACTCCCAAAAAGAGTACAAAGCAGGTGACGCAGCTGTAAATACTTATAGAACTGAGATCTGGGAATCCCAAAATGATGGACCAAGTTTTCAAACGATCTCAACACTCCACTTTCATATAGGTCACCAAGTATAGCAACCCCCCTCACAATCCACTCTAGCCAGCAGAAAGGGGACTTGCCAATACACAATCTTGGGTTCTGCCATATGCTCGAGGCAACATTTAAATAAGTGTCCAATTTAAACAATCTGGACACGTTAGTCCATACCGAGTGTAAATGCAAAATAATGGGGTGTAACTTAACTTTTCCGATTAGTTTGATAGAGATGCTTTGTAATGGCGAAATAGGGGCGAGAACTGCCTGTTAAATAATGTAGGGAGGGGCTCTCTCAGGTGGAAGTGACCAATGAGCCAAATGTCTGAGACTGAATGCATAGTAATAAAATAAAATCTTGGGTAGGCCTAGCCCAACTTTGTCTATCGGCCTATGTAACTTATTAAAATGCAATCAGGGATGTTTACCATTACAAATGAAGGACATCGCTATGCTATCAAATTGCTTGAAATAAGAGAGGGGGACATCTACAGGGAGAGATTGTAGCAGGTAGCTATATTTTGGAATACAATTAATTTTAAAAACATTAACCTTCCCAATCATCGATAAATGTAATGAAGCCCACCTGCCCACATCGCTCGAAAACTTTTTTATTAAAGGATTCAAATTAACACTAACAAAATCAGACAAATTTGCTGGGAATAAAATCCCCAAATACTTAAAGCCCTGTTTTGGGCCACTAGAAGGTGCCCAGCTGGAAAACCGTTACTGGACAGTACGCTGTAACTGCCAAAGCTTCGGATTTAGACCAATTTACTTTGTATCCTGAGAACTTGGAAAAGGAATTAATAATTCTGTGGAGGCAAGGCATAGATCTAGTAGGTTCAGAGACAAATAATAAAATATCATCTGCGTAAAGCAGAAGCTTATGCATCACACCTCCTGCCATCACCCCTGGAAAATCATCCTCCTTTCTTATCGCAGCTGCTAATGGTTCCAGGGCAAGACAGAACAATAATGGGGAAAGAGGGCAACCCTGCCGAGTGCCCCTATTGAGAGTAAAATAATCTGAAATTAATCCATTTGTTTGTACTGCTGCTACAGGGTGTCTATAAAGTAACTTAATCCAACCAATAAATGTACTCCCGAACCCATACATTTCCAAAATCTTAAAAAGATAATCCCATTCTACCATATCAAATGCCTTTTCGGTGTCAAGTGAGATGGCAGCGACCGGAGACTGATCATTTGCTACTGACCACATGGTATTGATGAGACCCCTGATGTTATCAGAAGAGCTGCGGCCCCGAATAAACCCCACCTGATCTATATGTATAAGAGATGTCATAACCTTACTTAATCGGTTAGCCGCTTGGATCTTTGTCCTTTTTAAGAATCAGATTGATCCGGGCTTGTGTCATGGTTGGCAGAAGCTTTCCATTTTTTAATGATTCAGTATAAACTTCTAACAAAAGTGGAGCCAGTTCTGTAGCATAGGATCTAAAAAATTCTGCAGCAAAAACATCTGGCCCCGGAGCCTTGCCAGTAGGTAGGGACTTAATTACCTTGTCAAGCTCCTCCAAGGTTATCTCAGAATCAAGAGAGTTTTTTTGCTCAGTCTTCAGTTTAGGAAGATCTAATGGTTCCACATAGTTTCTAATAACTTCATAAGTAGATGAAGACGTGGAACTATAAAGATCAAGATAGAATTCTTTAAAGGCATTATTAATATCAGTGGCTGAGGTAAAAATGTCACCACCAGCAGATTTCACTGAGGGAATGATAGAAAGAGACTCTCTCTGCTTTATATATCTAGCCAAAAGCTTGCCTGCTTTGTCCCCCAACTCAAAGTATGACTGACTTGCCCTGAATAACCAAAACTCCACTTCCTGCGACAAAATAGTATTATATCTATATTTCAATCGGGTCAATTCTCTGAGGCCATCAGATGACATAGGGCACTTCAGCTCTGCCTCTGCAATTTTAATATTTCCTTCCAACTCCACGAGTTCTCGTGCTTTGGATTTTTTGATGAATGAGGCATACTGTATGATCTGACCCCTAAGAACCGCCTTAAGTGCCACCCAAGCCACGCCCACAGAGGATACAGCTGGACCAGTTGGTCTCCATATAAACACTGATTTCAGCCTTTAACATTTGTTGGAAATCAGGATTTTGCAAAAGGGATACATTAAGGTGCCAACTATATTATTTATTTTTCACTATATGTGGCAACACCTCTAAACTCACCAGGGCGTGATCCGAGACTAAAATGTTTCCAATTGAGCAATCAACAACAGATGAAATGAGGGATTTGGATATCAAAAAAAAAATAAAAATAAAAATAAAAATCTATTCTAGAATAAATCTTATGGACTGATGAAGAAAATGTATAGTCTCTACCAGATGGGTTCAAAAGTCTCCAAATATCATTTTTACACACCCTATGAAGCATCAATGTTGCTCTAGAGGGCTTACACACTTTTGCTTCACTATGATCAAGGACTGAGTCCATCAAAAGATTAAAGTCTCCTCCCAAAATTATATCATGAGGGGTGCCAGCGGCTTGCAACTTCCCTTCAAGATCTATAAAAAAGCCCTGATCATGAGCGTTAGTTGCGTAAATATTAGCCAAAATCAGACTTTGCCCCTGAATTTCTGATAAAACAATAATGACTCTTCCTAATTTATCATTAATCTGTTTGAGACATTTGAATTGTAAATGTTTATTTACCAATATAATGACTCCCTTGCTCTTACTTGAGCCAACACTAAAGAAAAAATGTCCACCCCATATCTACCCAAATTTTTCAGCTTCCTGCGGGGAAAGATGCGTTTCTTGAAGAAACACTACATCATATTTCTTACGTTTAAGAAAAGAAATAATCTTCCTTCTTTTTATGGGGTGCCCCAACCCATTCACATTCCATGTGGAGAGAGATAGTACACTCATATTAACATTTGACATTTTGATATAATAGAAAAAATTAATTGTGTGCCAAAGACAAAATTATGAAGACCACATTTCAACATTAATGCAACAATAAAACTCCGAACTTCCCCCCGAACAAAACAAACAGAAAAAAGAAAAATGTGCACATTAACCCCGAGCATGACAGCGCCAAATGGTGTCAATCCCTTTAAACTCAAAGAGTCCATGTACGCCTACGAGAGCCCCCGCGACAACTTTGCCATCAGATTGCTCAATTTTGCCTCACAAATTTGTAAGGCAAAATTAGATAACATCAAATATTTTGTAAAACCCAGCCAATAGGTATAATAAACACAAAGAACGTGTAGACTCATTCACAGAACTGTCTCGAAGATGTGTTCCTTCACAAAACAAATTCCAGCCGATATAAAGCCGTTCAGTTTCCTCGGTTTGACAAATGAATCTTCAGTGAGCCAGCTGATGAGTTCAGCAGATGACATAATCATTCCAATGTCCCACGAAAATACTCCACAAATCATATTCCAGCCAACAGGAGGCATAAGCACAAGGAACTGACAGATTCATCCATAACTGTCCCGAAATAGGGTTATTTAACAAAACAAGCTCCAACTGCTAGGCAGGACCAGCACAAAAGAAAACGAAACACGCATCCCGGTTCCTCGGATGGTCAAGAGTGAATTAACTCGAAGGCCGCATAAAAGTATATCCCATGATATACACAGTCCGCCAACTTTATAAAAGACATCCTTTGTGTGGGCATGTAGATATTTTGAGGTCATCCGTAGTGTCTATTCTCAATCTGCCCGGGAACTTCATTGTAAAAGTGATCTTCCGTCAATGCAAATGTTTCTTTAAGGAAAAGCGTTAATCCACAAAACAAAACAAACTCCAACCACTCGGCGGATCATCGCAAAAAGGAACAAAAATGGTGCCCAGCTTCCTCCGAAAGCCAGAGCATGTACATTGAGCCAATCCACTCACAAGAAAAACACCCAATGGTTACTCACCCATTGTTTCAATAAAAGGCATTGCCTGATTGGGACATGTAAATACTTTGCTGCCGTCCTTGGTGTTTATTCTCAGTCTGGCCGGAAACATCAGAGCAAAAGTGATTTCCGCTGATGTAAGAGTTTCTTGCATTCTTGCATTCTTGCATGATTCTCTCTTGTCAAATTCGCAAAGTCCAGGAACAAGAAAATATTGTAATTCTTCCAAGAAAGCTTTCCTTTGCTCCTCGCCTGGCGCAACATGAGATCTTTATCAGATGATTTCAAAAATTTGGCCAGAATCGATCGAGGCCTGTCTCCCTCAGCAGATCTGCGAGCCGGGACTCTGTGAGCTTGCTCGATTTCGAGCTTGTGGCCTGTTATGTCGAGCAGACTCGGGAAAAGCTCGTCTAGGAATTTCACCATATCTCTGCCCTCCTCATGCTAAGAAATTCCAACAATTCGAATGTTATTCCTGCAGCTTCTATTCTCAAGATCTTCAAGCTTTTCAAGAACACATTCCAAATCAACTTTGGTCACGGGCAGATTAGCGGCTAATTCCCTCTCTGATGCCTCAAAATAATCGATTCGTTTTTCAACATCCGTCACTCTTGTGACTAGCTCAGAGAATTTTTTTTCCATCGCCGTAATCGATCGACATATTACAGCGAGATCCTCCAAGTCCGCAAGTACCTTCGTCAACATCACCGACATGTTGGACAGTTGACACTGGATTCCTTCTCCCACCGTGCCATCCAAATCGAGTCCCCGGTCCACAGGCCTGTCTGGGCTTTCATCTTGAACCCGTAAGTGTCTTTTAATATCTCTAGAGCCTGAGGATTTTGACTTCTTGGCCATGTTTACCTCAAACAGTAAATGTGTAACTGGGTGTATCGAATTTCACCGGATTATATCATGAAAATAATAAAAAAAATTTGCAAAGTGCGCAGAGCTGTCTCTCACACGTCTGCCCTTTGCATGGCGTCACGTGGCTCCCAACAACACGTGTCTTTTTAATGATTTTGCATAGGACTAGTATCTCTGTTATATCTGAAGGCCACTTTGTATACAGGTGCATCTCAATAAATTAGAATGTCGTGGAAAAGTTCATTTATTTCAGTAATTCAACTCAAATTGTGAAACTCGTGTATTAAATAAATTCAATGCACAAAGACTGAAGTAGTTTAAGTCTTTGGTTCTTTTAATTGTGATGATTTTGGCTCACATTTAACAAAAACCCACCAATTCACTATCTCAAAAAATTAGAATATGGTGACATGCCAATCAGCTAATCAACTCAAAACACCTGCAAAGGTTTCCTGAGCCTTCAAAATGGTCTCTCAGTTTGGTTCACTAGGCTACACAATCATGGGGAAGACTGCTGATCTGACAGTTGTCCAGAAGACAATCATTGACACCCTTCACAAGGAGGGTAAGCCACAAACATTCATTGCCAAAGAAGCTGGCTGTTCACAGAGTGCTGTATCCAAGCATGTTGACAGAAAGTTGAGTGGAAGGAAAAAGTGTGGAAGAAAGAGATGCACAACCAGCCGAGAGAACCGCAGTTTTATGAGGATTGTCAAGCAAAATCGATTCAAGAATTTGGGTGAACTTCACAAGGAATGGACTTAGGCTGGGGTCAAGGCATCAAGAGCCACCACACACAGACGTGTCAAGGAATTTGGCTACAGTTGTCGTATTCCTCTTGTTAAGCCACTCCTGAACCACAGACAACGTCAGAGGCATCTTACCTGGGCTAAGGAGAAGAAGAACTGGACTGTTGCCCAGTGGTCCAAAGTCCTCTTTTCAGATGAGAGCAAGTTTTGTATTTCATTTGGAAACCAAGGTCCTAGAGTCTGGAGGAAGGGTGGAGAAGCTCATAGCCCAAGTTGCTTGAAGTCCAGTGTTAAGTTTCCACAGTCTGTGATGATTTGGGGTGCAATGTCATCTGCTGGTGTTGGTCCATTGAGTTTTTTGGAAACCAAAGTCACTGCACCCGTTTACCAAGAAATTTTGGAGCACTTCATGCTTCCTTCTGCTGACCAGCTTTTTAAAGATGCTGATTTCATTTTCCAGCAGGATTTGGCACCTGCCCACACTGCCAAAAGCACCAAAAGTTGGTTAAATGACCATGGTATTGGTGTGCTTGACTGGCCAGCAACCTCACCAGACCTGAACCCCATAGAGAATCTATGGGGTATTGTCAAGAGGAAAATGAGAAACAAGAGACCAAAAAATGCAGATGAGCTGAAGGCCACTGTCAAAGAAACCTGGGCTTCCATACCACCTCAGCAGTGCCACAAACTGATCACCTCCATGCCACGCTGAATTGAAGCAGTAATTAAAGCAAAAAGGAGCCCCTACCAAGTATTGAGTACATATACAGTAAATGAACATACTTTCCAGAAGGCCAACAATTCACTAAAAATGTTTTTTTTATTGGTCTTATGATGTATTCAAATTTTTTGAGATAGTGAATTGGTGGGTTTTTGTTAAATGTGAGCCAAAATCATCACAATTAAAAGAACCAAAGACTTAAACTACTTCAGTCTGTGTGCATTGAATTTATTTAATACACGAGTTTCACAATTTGAGTTGAATTACTGAAACAAATGAACTTTTCCACGACATTCTAATTTATTGAGATGCACCTGTATATTGGAGGTTACTGTAGCAGAATCTGTGCCAACTTTATCAGAGTACATTTGAGCCACTTTGCTCTTTCATTGCACAGCTATCTGCCTCCGCACACCGTTGGCAAGTTACGAAACATAGGATGGCAGGGGAAGAGTCATTTATGTTCATGAGTAAGGGCATTTTCAGACCTGCAGCTCATTTGTTTTGTTCCGCAACAGGGGCTAAAATGTTGACAATGTTGCATTTTCCTTTTGGTTTGGTTCGCTTTCACAAGGCAACATTTCAAAATGGACCAAAATTGTGTCAATAAAAGTCACATGTAAGCAAACTTTCCCCTTACTGGTCAGAATATTTACGCGCTGTTCTGGGATTTAGCGAATCCATTGATATACTGGCTAAAATTATATACTGGACCTGTAAAAACTGTGTCAACCATAACTCATTTTCTGTCATGCTTATGCAAAACGTCACTGCATGGTACAGAATGCACATTCCAGTCAGAGGATGCGCTGAAAATACATATTATCCGACACACGAATGATATGCAATGTAAAATTTGCACCATGGTTATTTTTTGGTCATACTGCCTGTGTTCAGCTGCTATCCAAGAGAAGCAATCGTACTAAAATTAGGGGAATTATAGGAATTATAAAACAGCTCCTATTTTAAACATGCAACTATATCTAATATAGTCACCAAAAGGCTATATACGTGTTTTGATGATGAATTACATTGAAGTGCTGACCTACAGATGTCTTCTCCAAAGACCCATCAGGCATGCTCATGGTTTTTATTGGGATATTGTTTGGTTCGTTGGTTCGTTGGGTCAGATTGTATTCTCACCACAAGCGAACCGCTCCAGTGTTCATTTGCAATCGGTCTGAGACCACCTCATCTAGGTGTTCTCGGACCAATTGTTTTGGTGCAAATCCGAGTGCGGTTTTCCATTGCCAACCTACGCTTCGGAAATCCGCCACCCTGTGTATTTTCTACAGATACGTTTTGTAAATCACGTAGAAATAGTCAACTTCAGGCTGACAGTGTAGACTACATTAGTTCTAGTTGGCTTAACTAGTCTATGCAACCCTTATGATGCATTCTGAATGATGCAACCGAGTTGCTCTCCCTACACTCCCAAACTACATATATTTGTGTACTGTATACACCGATCAGCCACAACATTAAAACCACCTGCCTAATATTGTGTAGGTCCCTCTTGTGCCGCAAAACAGCGCCAACCCGCATCTCAGAATAGCATTCTGAGATTCTTTTGTTCTCACCACAATTGTACAGAGCGATTATCTGAGTTACCGTAGACTTCGTCTGTTTTCGAACCAGTCTGGCCATTCTCTGTTGTACACTCTCATCAACAAGGCATTTCCATCCACAGAACTGCTGCTCAATGGATGTTTTTTGTTTTTGGCACCATTCTGAGTAACTTCTAGAGACTGCTGTGTATGAAAATCCCAGGAGATCAGCAGTTACAGAAATACTCAAACCAGCCAATCTGGCACCAACAATCATACCACAGTCCAAATCACTGAGATTCAATTTTTTTCCCCATTCTGATGGTTGATGTGAACATTAACTGAAGCTCCTGACCCGTATCTGCGTGATTTTATGCACTGCACTGCTGCCACACGATTGGCTAATTAGATAATTGCATGGATGATTGTTGGTGCCAGACGGGCTGGTTTGAGTATTTCTGTAACTGCTGATCTCCTGGGATTTTCATGCACAACAGTCTCTAGAATTTACTCTGAATGGTGCCAAAAACAAAAAACATCCAGTGAGCGGCAGTTCTGTGTACAGAAATGCCTTGTTGATGAGAGAGGTCAACAGAGAATGGCCAGATGGTAACTCAGATAACTGCTCTGTACAATTGTGGTGAGAAGAATAGCATCTCAGAATGCTATTCTAAGCATTATTAGTCAGGTGGTTTTAATGTTGTGGCTGATCGGTGTATATCTGAATATTGTGTCATTCACAATGCTTCATGGGATACTAGTTAATGCTATTATGAAAAATGTTAACTACACAGTCTTGTACCTTTGTCTTTTTGTCTGATTTTCAAATACTATTTTAATCAAAGAGTGTAATATTTTGATTCACCTCAGAACTGGTTGGTTTGGTTCATGGTTTAGAACTCTTTTATGAAGTACTTCACAAAATTCATTTAGAAAAAAATGAATTGGAAAAACACTTGGAGGTGGGCTCTTTTGACTTCCAATAAGTAAACACCCTAGCAACTGCACAGCAATCTTGGCAATCACCCACAGCACATTAGCACTGAGTTTTGCACAGGTAAGCACCACTCACATTTTCTTCAAAAAATATAAAAACCTAGTTTTATATTATTTCAAAATATAGACTGACCACGTTTCATCATGCCATTCCATAAAACTGACAAAAAAGATTTTGTCATGCGGATTTTTTGTCCTCGGCAAAAGTAAAATTACACGTTTGATCTGACTCAACTGAAATGGAAGAATCTGAAACAGTCCCTGATCCAGACAGATAAAGATGTGTGATAGACGCTCCATCATTAATATCTTTATTTACCAGTAATGCAGCTGTTTTGATTATAACACCTCCCTAAGGACACAGATAAACTGTCTGTTTCTAACACACTAAATCCTCTCTTGTGTTTCTATTACTGTCTCACACATTCATTTTCAACCTTTCCTTTTTTAGTTCTTTTCATGTAGTTTGTAAGATGACCTACACAAGCAAAAATAAAGACAAAAATAGAATAAGTGAGCTCAAATGAAATTTTTATGAGCAACATAAAATTGGTTTGTTTTGTATGATTATTAGCAATGCCACACTAATGAATATTATAATAGTTATTACTATAGTTTAAAATATTAAACTCACTCTTACATTACACAGTGTCTTACACAAATGCTTCTGATATTTTACTTTACTTATTGGATTAAAAATTAAGTGTTGCAACTTACATCACAATAACACGTCACTATCACCAGTACTATTTGTGCTTTCCACACACATACAGAAGACATCGATATTTTATGTGTGACAAGGTTACTCTAATGCGTTCATACAAACAGATTCACAGAGTGCAGATCGTCAGGCTACAAAAACACTCTGTCACATGCACACAAAGGCTGTCAGGCTGAATCACAAAAATACACACACACACATGTCAGTGACCACAAACACAGAGACACATTGCTCATGCACATATGAAGAGTTACAGAAGTAGAAATGAATTCAACAACTAGAGCACAATGATTACACAGTGAAATGTGCTTTGGTAAAGGTTCACTCTTAGAAGGATATATACACCTGCACACAACATGCGTTCACTGTCACACACACACACACACGTTCGTGTGGCTATCCTTATGAGGACTCACCATAGACATAATGATTTTTTAACTGTATGAACTATAGATTCTATCCCCTAACCCTAACCCTCACAAAAAACTTTCTGCATTTTCACACTTTCAAAAAACATAGTTTAGTATGTTTTTTAAGCAATTTTAATTATGGGGACACTAGAAATGTCCTCATAAACCACATTTATAGCATACTACCCCTGTAATTACCAGTTTGTAACCTAAATAAAATTCCTCGTAAACCACCCAAACCCACCCACACACACACTTAAATAGGTGTACATGAAAGTGATTGCGAACATACACACATTCTCACACATAAACACATGCATATGTCCACATACTCTCTCACACACACACTAACAGGTGGTCAAGCTGATACACAAACCTGCATTTGAGTGGACAATAAGATAAAGGCACTTAAGCACTCAAGACACATATCCACACATAGAAATATACACACTCACCCAATGACAGTCTTCATCTGGTCCAGCACTCCATCTTGTCTTCCCTCATGGTCTCTCTCACACACACTGAAAAGAAACCCACTGCCGCTTTGTATCAATATATCCTCTCTCGTTCTCTGCCCCTCTCTCACTCACACTCTCCTTCCCTCTGTTTCACTACTCTCTCTCTCTTTCCCGTTCCCTCTCTGCCTCGCTTGTGACGTTTTCTTTAAATTCTCCAAGTGCTTCGTGCACCGCACACACTGATCTGTCACATAAGGAGATATGGGGGGGGTGGGGGGATATGAGCCAGAGAATAAGCAAATGAGTAAAACAGAATAAAGGAAGAAAGAATGGCAGAGAACATCTTAAACCAGCCTAAGCTGATTTGCTGACCTCCTAATATGGTCAGGCTGGCCTATTTACTGCATTGCCAGCCGTTTAGCCTGGGAAACCAGCTAAACCAGCTGAGCACCAGCGTGACCAAGCTGGTTGACCAGCTTAAACCTTCTAAGACTAGCAAGCCAGTTTAGGCTGGTTTAAGATGCAACCACCCAGAACACATTAGCATTAGATTTCAGCCAAACCTCTCTTCAAACTCGTCCAAGTATTTAAACTACACAAGACTTATATCCTTTAAACTTCGAATCTCTCTTAAACTGTCCTACAAGCTTCAAACTTCAAGGCTTTTTTCATCCTTCAGACAAGACTTTGTCAAGCCAACATTCAAAGTTTGTCTTGATAAACTTTACTTTGCTTTACTTTTTTCATTTTAAATCCATCTAATTATCAATCATAAACCAACGCAAATCTCTCTGTGTCAATTTAAAGTCCTGTAAAATTTGTCTTATTGTCCCATGAAAACATTCTTGAGTTGTCAAAGTGGTCAGTCTGTGTAATTGTCTCATTGTGGAATCACCTAACTGTGCTACTTTTTGTTACATATGTCCACCAAGAAGAAAAATGATCTTGTATCCAGTTTAAAAAAAAAAAAAAAGAGAGAGAAGAAAAATGTTTAGTCAGGAAAAAATATTTATACCCCTCTGAACAGAAAAACCTTACAAAAACCTCCATCATCAAAGTTATGCTGCAGCTCAGGCTATAGAAACAATGGATATGAAAAAAAAAGCATCATGGGAACTTGTACATTACCACTTTGCACTGAGATATGCTAGAGCAGTGCTCACATTTTACTGTTCTGCCTGCTCAGGATTTCTGTCAGAAAAATGTGTGCTATGAAAATCATTCCATTCCATTTACTCGCCCTTATGTTGTTACAAACTGTATTACTTTTTTGTGGAACACAAAAGGAGATATTAGAATGTCCAAGCTGCTCTTTTCTGTTTATCAAAAGTGGATGATGACTTATACTGCCAAGAGCCAAAATAGACAAAAACGCATCATAAAAGTAGTCCATATGACCTGTGCGCTATACTACAAGTTTTCAGAAGCCATTCAATAGCTTTGTGTGAAGAACAGGCACAAATGCATACTTTTATGAAGCTTTTTGTCCTTTTTTGAAGCTCGACAGTATAAATCACTATAGACCTTTGTTGTATGGAGAAAAAACAGACATTCTGCTAAATATCTTCTTTTATGTTCTACACAAAAAGAAAGTCATAATGTTTTGGATTGGAATGTCACGAAGGTGAGTTAATGATGACATAACTTTTGTGTGAAATATTCCTTTAGGTTGTTTACAATTGGTCTTCTTTCTTGTTATTTGAGGTTCGGCTTATGAAATGTCTTCATACAACAACAATAAAAGTCCAGAATTAACTCTACCTGACATTTTACAATGACTTGGGCAAACAAAAACCTTTACAGACATGTTGGAGGATTTTAGGAGTTGCTTTGGGTATCTTGTTAAGTGGTTTTTCACTGAACAGTTCTGACAGTAGCATTCAAATGTGCTTTTCTTCTTTCAGCCCTATTACAGATAAGGCTAGCATGAGTCTCTTATGAAGATGGAAAGAGTGAATTTTAAAGGGATAATTTACCCAAAAATTCTCTGATCATTTACACACCCTCATGCCATCCCAGATGTGTATGACTTTCTTTCCTCTGCTGAACACAAACAAAGATTTTTAGAGGAATATTTCAGCTTTGTAGGTCCTCACAATACAAGTGAACAGGTAACAACATTTGAAATCTGCAAAAGTACATAAAGGCAGCATAAAAGTAATCCATATGACTCCAGTGGTTAAATCTATATCTTCAGAAGCTATATGATTATTGTGGGTGAGAAACATATCAATATTTAAGTCCTTTTTTACAATCAGTCTCCACTTTCACGTTCACATTCTTCTTCTTTTGTTTTTGGCGATTCACATTCTTCATGTTTATCGCCACTTACTGGGCAGGAAGGACAATTTATAGTAATAAAAGATATATATATTGATCTGTTTCTCACCCACACCTATCATATCGCTTCTGAAGGTATAGATTTAACTAATGGAGTCTTATGGATTATTTTTATTCTGCCTTTATGTGCTTTTTGGAGCTTAAAAATGTTGGTACCCATTCACTTGCATTGTACGTACCTACAGAGCTGAGATATTCTTCTAAAACTCTTCGTTTATGTTCTGCAGAAGAAAGAAAGTCAAACACATCTGGGATGGCATGAGGGGTAAGTAAATCATGAGACAGTTTTTATTTTTGGGTGAACTATCCCTTTAAAGTCCCAGATGTGATATATCTTGGCTCTGTTTGGTTTGCAGTCTTGCTGAGGTGCAAAAACTTTGCCAGGTTCTGTGAAACCCCTTAAGAAATCATGATAAATTCACAGACGAGGAAGGGGAGGGAACAATGATACTAGCAGCTGTGCCAAAAATGGAAAAACACTGGTTACCTCACAAAGAGTTGAAAGCACTGAGCGATATCCAAAGCCTTCTGTTTTGACTTTTAAAGCAAGTGCCAATTTGTACACTGCTACTATCAAATTAGCAACATGTCTGCAAAAATAATTAGCAATTAGCAAAACTCTTTGTGCTGCTTTTTATCTGAAACCGGTGAGCTGAAGGTCAACTCGTCACATGAAGGTCAGCTGTCACAGTTTCAGTGTAATTGCGCACTGGGCTATGTCCAGACTCATGAAGCTGGACCTGTAACATGTCAAAGACTTTAGAACATTCATCTGTATAAAAGATAGGAAAAGGATGGAAACCAGTCCCTGAAATCCCCAGCATATAATTAATGCTTAAGAATGACTCATACCACAAATTCCCACTCTGAATTGATGAATGTATACATAATACAAAATAATAGAGTGTGTTAATAATGCATTACGCATAAATATCTATTTTTGCTGTCTGACATAAGAAAAGGTATGCATGAAGGTGGATCCTCTGAAAGAAAGGTATTGTTGGTTGTTTAAATCTGTTTGCAATTTATATTCGGTGCATCAGTATTCACAAAATTTGTTAAAGACGGAAGGTAAATGAGGATGCAAAATAGATCCACACACACACAAAGACAGTGATGGCTTTTTCTTACCCTTGCTCTCCCCTCTTTCTTAAAGGTAATAATCACTGCCTGATACACCAGTACAAATAACCTGTCATCCTCCATTACAAATGCAATGGCCAACCTAGTCTACGCATTAGCATGGGACAGAAAGAATTCACCTTGATTTACATGCACAGTCTGAGATGTGTTCGTACACAGATGTATTTATCCCTGTTTTCCAGGTACAACAGATGGATGTTCTTCAGTTGCCCTTGCACATACTGTATGTCGTTACCCTGATGAATATAGACTTGCTTACACTCTTCTCAGCAACTGAAGGCAACTGAAGTTAAATGTTTTCTATTTTAAAGACGAATAATTAACAATTTTGCTCATAAGTTTACATTCCCCATGTAGAATCTATATATATATATATATATATACACACACACAGTATATATACAGTATATACACTCACTGAGCACTTTATTAGGAACACAATGGTCCTAATAACGTGCCAAACATGGTTTTCTGCCGTTGTAGTCCATCCGCCTCAAGGTTCAACATGTTGTGCATTCTGAGATGCTATTTTGCTCACCACAATTGTACAGAGTGGTTATCTGAGTTACCGTAGACTTTCTGTCAGTTCGAAACAGTCTGGCCATTCTGTGTTGACTTCTCTCATCAATAAGGTGTTTCCATCCGCAGAACTGCCGCTCACTGGATGTTTTTTGTTTTTGGCACCACTCTGAGTAAACTTTACAGAAATACTCAAATCAGCCCATCAGGCACCAAAAATCATGCCACGGTTGAAATCACTGATATCAATTTTTCCCCATTCTGATGGCTGATGTGAACATTAACTGAAGCTCCTGACCCGTATCTGCATGATTTTATTGCATTGCACTGTTGACACACAATTGGCAGATTAGATAATCACATGAATAACAGGTGTTCCTACTAAATGGTTCAGTGAGTGTATGTGTGTGTCTATATACAATATATATATATATATATTAATGTTGTGTTTTGGATGCTGGTATCTCTACCAGGCTTCTTAACTAGCTTAACCAGCAAGCCACCATTGGTCAACCAGCTTCATCAGAAAACAACATACTAGCTGACAAGCATTTTTTGCTGGTGAACAATATAGGTATGACCAGACCAGCACTAACCAGCATAAACCTGCTTGAACCAGCAAGAATATTCATGCTGGTCTAAAAAAAAATTCAACAGAGAAAGTCATAATATTGCATTTTATATTTTTTTATTAATTCAGTACTGTCCTGATGAAGATATTTAAAAGATATTTACATATTCCCATGAGGCAAAATAAAAACTGAATCTACACAAATGATCCTGTTTACATACATAAACATTTAAGATTGTCTGTTTCCTCCTTGAGCATCAATGATGGCTTTCAGCCTTTGTGATAGTTGTGCATGAGGTCCCTGGATTAAAGAACAAAACACAATATTTATGATCTCTCTTACTTTACATTTTTTTTTTAAACATCTTACAGATTCTACAAGAGGAAACTTATGGGAAAAGATGTATGCAAAATTAGGAGCACAACTTTATCAGCATTTAAAAGGTTTGTTACGATATGGGAACCAGTAAAAAAAAAAGTCATCACTAGCTGAGAGATCTGCCAAAGGGGCCGTTCATACAGAAAGCGTTCTTGTGTTAAAAAAAGCCAGACGCAGTGCAGCAAACAGAACAGAATGCAGGTGTCTCAAAATGTGTTTTCAAAAGTTGAAGTTATTCTGTGTAAATGACCCCTAAGAAATCTGCTCATATGTCTATGTTTTGTGGCATGTTTTTTTTTTCTTTCAGATTAACATTTTTATTGGTTGCTCCTCAAACATGACACATAACAAAGCAAAACATTCATATACAGAGTCAACTATTATCCCCATTAAACCCCATTGTTTCCCTTACCCCTCCCGATCCCCAACCCCACCCCGACCCCCAACAAACATCCCCGTGGCCAAAGCCAGAGTACACACGCTGATAAAAAAATTATATATATATATATATATATATATATATATATATATATATATATATATATATATAGATAGATAGATAGATAGATAGATAGATAGATAGATAGATAAAATAAATAAATAAATAAAAATAATATTAATAGATGTTTACTTATCAATATAATGACTCCCTTGCTCTTACTTGAGCCAGCACTATAGAAAACATGTCTACCCCATATCTTCCCAAATTTTTCAGCTTCCTGCGGGGAAAGATGCATTTCTTGAAGAAACACTATTTCATATTTCTTATGTTTAAGAAAAGAAATAACCTTCCTTCTTTTTATGGGGTGCCCCAACCCATTCAAATTCCACATGGAGAGAGACAATCCGCTCATATTAACATTTGACATTTTGACATGAGAAAAAATAGATTGTGTGTCAAAAATAAAATTACAAAGACCACATTCCAACATTAGTGCAACAATCAAACCTCAGACTTCCCCCCGAACCAAACAAACAGAAATAGAAAAATGTGCGCATTAACTTCACACAAGATAGCACCAAATGGTGTCCATCCCTCTAAACTCATACAGTCCATGTACGCCTACGAGAGTCCCCGCGACAACTTTGCCATCGGATTGCTCAAGTCCGGTGTTTCTATACAAAAATTTGTAAGACAGAATTACACAACAGATGACAATCTATAAAACGGGTAGTCAAACTCACTCCAATGTCCTGCAAGAAATATTAAACAAAACCAACTCTAGCCAACAGGAGGCATAAGCACCCAAAACGATTCATCTACAAGTCCAGAAAAAATTATTCTACACAAAACAAACTCCAGCCACTAGGTGGAACAGCACAAAAAGAAACGAAAAAGGTGCCCAATTTCCTCGAACAGTCAAGTGTATGTTTAGTGAGTCGGTCCACTAGGCAGTTCACTACATGAAAATCACCAAATGGCTTACTCACTCCATTGTCTTTATGTAAGACAATGCTTGCTGGGGACATGTATATATTTTGCAGCCATCCTTAGTATCTATTCTCAGTTTGTCCAGAAACATCAGAGCAAAAGCGATCTTCGGTTGATGTAAGTGTTTCTTGCATTCCCTGAATCAATCACGTTTCTCTCTTGTCGAATTCGCAAACTCTGGGAACTAGAAAATGCTGTGGTTCTTCCAAGAAATCTTTCCTTTACTCCTCACCTCACGTAACACGAGATCTTTATCAGATGATCTCAGAAATTTGGCCAGAATTGATCAGGGCCTGTCTCCCTCTGCGGATCTGCGAGCCGGAACACTGTGAGCTCGCTCGATTTCCAGCTTATGGCCTGTTATGTCGAGCAAACTCGGGAAGAGCTCGTCTAGGAATTTCACCATATCTTTGCCTTCCTCATGCTCAGGAATTCCAACAATTTGGACGTAGTTTCATCGATTACGATTCTCCAAATCCTCCAGTTTTTCCCAAACGTGTTGCAAGTCTGTCTTGGTCGCTAGCGGGTTAGCAGCTAATTCCCTCTCCGATGACTCCAGATAATCGATCCGTTTTTCAATGTTCGACAATCTTGTAACCAACTCAGAGAATTTAGTCTCCATGGAAGTGATCGATCGACGTATCACAGCAAGATCCTCCAAGTTTGCAATGACCTTCGTCAGCATTGCTGACACGTTCATCAATTCACGCTGGATTTCTTTCAGTTCACCGTCTTCACTCGAATTGAGTCCAGAGCTTCCGGCCTGCCACTGTGGGGAATAAGCTTGAGCATGTAAGTGTCTTTTAATGTCTCCAGAGCCCGAGGATTTTGAATTTTTTGACATATTGACTTCCTAGAACAGTTAAGAATCAGGGTGTATCGAATCTCACCGGTTTATGACACAAATAGTATTAAAACTAGCAAAGTGTGCAGAGCTCACCGTTTACACGTCTGCTCCTTTGTGGCATTTTTTTATGCCATGCCCTGTATTTGTCATGTTCCTTATTTCCCTATGTTTACTTAAAAAGATGATTCTGTATACTGTGTATAAGGACAATCAAAAAAGACAAACTGATTTTGAGTATCTCTAGATATTTGGACTATTGCTTAACATATAGTTGAATTTGTGACTTACATTTTTTATTTTTTTTTTTTATCTTTAAGAAAGCAAAGAGAGCTGCATAAATGGTGCAGTCCTTGTTTCATGCCCACATCCCATATGTTTTTCGTTTTTTGTCATAGAGGATTCCACCTGTCATCGTTCACCTTCACAAACTGATAAGAGACATTTTACAGTGCCTGTCCATTTGAGACCTGTATGTCCCCCTCTCCAACTCTCTCTTCATTTTGTTCTTTCTCTCTTCTATAATAGACAGACAGGTCCTATTAGCTCTCTGCCAGTCTCATCTGTAGTCCTGACAGCCAATAAGCACTGCCGTGCCAAATTCTCTGTCTCTCCTCAGTTCAACAGACATATGACTTTTCTGTTCGACTGTGGGTGAGACAAGCTATTCACCTAACAGCCTCAAAAAACATATCACAGCTCTCTAAAAAACTGAAAGCACTGTGTGGGTTGGAACAACAGTCAGAACTCATCAACAGCATTCCAAATAGAATCATAAGTGCTTTGTTGATGATGCTTTGCCCTCATCTTGAAAAACTTCAAAGAGGGGATGAGATGGAAGGGTCAAACCATGATTCAATTAGTAAAGGGTTTGACTTAAAGAGGAACTAGCTGTGTAGCTGTGAGGTATATGGTAATATCTGGGTAGTGTCATGATATAAATAGGACCCAGATGCAGGAGTAAAAATATAACAATGTTTAATGAGTGAAAAGTTCAAGTAAATGATGAAAAAATATGAAGGAGCACAAAAAACGGAACAGTCCAGAGACGAGGTGGAAGAAGATGAAGGTGGTGGACTCTGACGGCGGCAACTGCAGTGGGGAGAGAGTAGAGGTAATATATATTCCTGGGTGTGAGATGGCGGCAAAGAGAGAAACAAGGTGAGTAATCTGGTGAATGGAGGTGATGGTAATGGCTGGAGCACAAGAAAATAAGCAAAAATATCCAGACTAGAAAAATACAGAGAACAGCGTGAGAACATGAGTTAACAAAGCACACAACAAGAGAACGATCCGATACTGAACTCACACAAAAGGGCTGCTTATAAGGGAAAGAGCAGATAGTGTGCAGGTGCCGAGCTAATCAAGCAGCGGCTGGTAATGAGCGTTGCTGGGCAACGCTGCCACGTGATTAACTCGCACCAGCAACAACACGAGGGAGACACACAGAAACAAACCGGCAGAATGAATCCTCCCATGACAGGTAGTTGACATGGCATTTCATAAAATAAAAAAAATAAAAAATGTTATTATACTTTTATAACTATTATGCATGTTGTTTTATGATCTTATATGAATTGAATAGTCTACAACATTTGTCACACCACAGGACAATTTAAACTAGATAGTATTGCCTGAGGGAAATATCAGGAAATAGGCAAGCTTAGGTTCAGGCTTTGGTTCTGTGTAAACAAAATGCTGCATCAGAGCATGTATATGGATGCAAAAAAAAAAAAAAGACCAATCACAATTCAGTGTGCAAATACCACATTGACGCCATAGCTTTTGGTTACTTTACATTTGGAATGGCAAACAATCTATCAATGTAAAAATTAAAGGTTAAAAAGTAGACATTTTACACAACCCAAAAATAGACAACACACCTCATGCTGAAAAACAACTGGCTTGAATTGAGGCTGAATTAATTGCAGACCTTCAATACTTGGGGTCAGGGATTTAGAAAGAAAACATAACAAAAAATGTTGAGGAATATCAGTAATGCTGCCTTGCAACCATTATAAGGAACTGAAAAAGAAAATGACTGAAAAACTTGAGAAAAAGTGAGCATTTAAAGCACCTAAAATGTATACTTCCTCATACCTTTATAGATATTTTAACCCCAAATCTTGATGTTGACAAAAAATCATTTCCATGCTATTTGTCAACTATCCATATATTATCTACTTCAGGAGTCAGAAGGTGGAAGACATTTTGCTTTCACACAGGGACACTGGTGGCAAGTGGCAAGCTTCTTTTTCAGCTTCGAAGTTATGTAACTCTCACGCAGCATAGTGCAGTTATGCAGTATTTATCACAATGCCTGCTGCCTCCCTCTGTCTCTCTGTGAACTCCTCTCTTAGGGGTTTAAATTAGTCCCTCTCTTGGGATAATCCTGAGTTTGGGACTAACCAACCTCAGCACTCACAGCCTGGTGGCAACTCAGCCTTCACATTTGCCAATGACCCAATTTCTCTCCACCCCCCACCCCCCAGATTATTCTTTTGCTTCACTTCTATTTCTCCCTAATGCGGCTTTGTTTTTTAAGCTGTTGACATGACTGATAATAGTTTGCAGGAGCAAGTGACATAGTTGTGATTGATAGCATGCTTGCTCTCTCTCTTATACAGTATATATTAGAGATGTCGAAATGAACGTGTTAACGCATCCGATTAATTTAAAATACATGGGTTAATTTTAATTTAAAAAAAATTATGCAATTAATGCATTTACTAATTTGACATTACATTCTGACATTTTATTCAGCTCCATGTGAGTTCTAAAGACTAGCTGGAAGGGCTAAACCTTTTAGATGTGTCAGAGGACATTACACTGGCGTACACACCACTAACACACAACGGCGATTCCGTGTCAATGATCAAGTGATGGAGAAACGATCGCTTAACCTTAATTTTTTGGTACAAAACAAACCCAGATGGGACTTGTGATTGATACATTTACACGGCCAGCTGTAGTGAAGCATCAGCATTTCCGCGGCTCCGCGTTGCACTTCCATCTTACCGTACAATTCTGGTGAAGTATCATTAAATGGACAGTGTCAGCGCTAAAAGCAAAACAAGCCGTTTTCTGCAAACGTTAGTCAACCTCCCACTTACACTTTGAGAAACATTTAATGATACTTGAACTGGTGCTATTTTAGTGCATTTCAGTCTTTATACTGTGGAATGTATTGTTTGGAAACGTAAATAATACATTCTTGTTACATATGGTTTTTTTCTTTCCTAAAAAAAGGAAATAAAAGCCTTTTGACAGGAAAATAAGTATATACTATAGTCAATTTTCAGCCATTTCAAAATCTGTGATTAATTGTGATATGAAACATCATGTGATTAATTGAGATTAAATATTTGAATTGACTGACAGCACTAATATATATATATATATATATATATATATATATATATATATATATATATATCACACACACACACACACACAAACATACACTATACAGTATATTTGTATACAAGAGAGAGCAAGCAAGCTATTTATATTGACACATAACGTGTAAATATACCTTTTTATTAATGGTTTTAGGTTAAAATGTACATTAATGTGTAAGTAAAAGTCTATATCATAGGCCCAATGGTTCATTTAACATGGTACTTTGGTGTGGCAATTTAATTTATGAAAGTACAAATATTCCAGGTCTCAATATATTTAAATTCATAAAAGCTACATGCATAATAATTACAAAAGAGTATATGTATGTATATATATATATATATATATATATATATATCTACTAGCCCTATTCAGCCTACTGCCAGAAATAAAGAGAGAAATGGAGTGTGCCAGAAATTGGTCCTAGGGCAGGACAATAGAACAGCTTTTCAGAACTGAAGGTGACTTTAATAAAGAAAATATTTTATAAAATGCTAATATTAAGAGAAAAAGAACAAGAGATTGGAGGAAAGAGGGATAAAAAGTAATGGCTGGAGAAATAAATCAATGCTACGAAAAAGCACACAGAAAAATGACTTCAAAAATGACTTGGAAAAACAATAACAACTGAATGGACAGTTAGGAAAAAAAAACAGCACTTTGATTTTACAGGTTAACCTCTTGTTACAAAGTCAATATAGAAGTAATATCTTTGCATTTTTTACCAATGTAAAATATTTATCTTAGCCCAAGTAAATAAAGGTTCCCAAATCTGATCAAATCTTTTGTGTTTCCCATATCATCTTATTTTTCCCTTTGTAATACACCGCCAAACCCAGACAGTAAGGTCTCAGACCATTAATATTGTCCTTTTGGCTGTTGTCATCCCATATAGGATTGTCTGGATTTGATGATGACTGTAGGTGTGGGGACCAGCCTAGGATAACAATCATAGGGTTAGGAGGAGATAGGTCGGAGAAGGAAAAATATAGAAAGAAAAAGAAGAAAAATGTGTGTGTATGAATGTGGTCTGTATTTGTGTTCTATGCCAGTTTGAGTTGGATCTATTCGCACGCCTCCCTTTGTATGTGAGCGATAGTTGGCACGCATGTCATCATGATACGTCTTATTTTTCGGTGTGTCTACTGATTTTTAAAGCCATGTTTAATGAAGCTGAACGCTGCCATTATCTGCTCATGCAGCATCATTAGTCACCTCTTGCATTCCGCATCCCTGACTCTAATCTATAACAGGCTTGTTCAAAAACATACCTTGTGTAACCTTCTCCCTGCATGGATGAACCCACATTATGATGCCCCATGTAGCAACAACTTAACTTTTTCTTGTATTTATTCGAATCTATCCACATACTGAGAACTTTCGAATCCGCAGCCGCAGCCTGTTTTTTTTTTTTTTTTTTTAGCCACTCAGAAGACTGATTGAGGCACTTGTCAGTTTTTAGTTAGGTGAAAACGCTATTATGCTACAGTTGCTTTTGACAACTTTCACGACAATGAAATTATGTTCATTGTCCGCTGCTCTCCAGCTCCATCTCTGATTACAACGCTCTCAGCGGTACAATGTGCGGAGCCCTTTAGACCACAGGGAGGGAATTTATTTTCATAAATAGTTTTGGTTTTGCATTCCCTCATTGAAAATTATTTTTATGAGGGAATATACTTTCTATTATACACAAAATATTTCTCGCAATATTATCCATCCCTTACGAAAATTAACCATGGTTTTACTACAGTAACTATAGTTTAGTCATGACGACTCTCAGGAAGATTTAGATTTAAAGATTTAGCATGTTGATGTGGGTATGACATATTGGTAGAATATTGGTCTTGGCAGACTATATCTGATATGCTGCTGCTGCAGAGCAAGTTCGGAGACTTGCTACTACTAGAACATACACAGACATACTGAGTGAAGCATATGGACATGCTGCTGCTACTACATAATTAGAAAAACACAAGACATGCTGCATCAGCATGTATGACATGCTGCTGCATAATTAGACATTAATTCAATCCCCATGTAGCAGATGCACTTTGTATTGTTACTACCACGTAACATACTCTGCATCTTTGTACATTCCTTGTTTTTATATTATTATTGTTACTTTTTAATTTTATTATCATACTATTTTTATCGTACTATTTATATATTTAATTGCACAGTCTATGAAGCTGACCAGGTTTACATTTCACTGCAAGTTGTATATTGTATATAACTGTGTATGTGACAAATAAAATAAATAAATAAATCAATCAAATATGTTAGAGGGTGATGGGAGACAAAGGTACCCAAACGCAGAGAGAAACAGTCAATGAGTTTATTAACAACAACATTTGTAAACAAGGACAGGCGCACCTGGCACAGCCTGCAGTGATGAGTAGAGTCAAAAGCTATCATCATCATCATTGGCAGTCATTCGAGACGAGTATGACTGTCCTCTCCATTGGGTCGTCTACTTGTGGGTCTTCAGATGGCTGTAGAGGCCAATCTGCGATCCACATACTTTGGTGCAGTGTGGGCAGGGGAGAGTGGTGGTGGTTGGTGGTGGTTTTTTCTTTCTCCTTGCAAAGCTGTCACTTTGTCTCTGCGGCACAGCGGATGCATCCCTGTTTGATACCCGTTTCCAAAGTGAAAGGCTCGGACTCAGAGCCTCTGTTGCTGAGCACTGTGACTGACATGCCGTCATGTAGAAGCCTCAGTATTCTGATGTACTTGTCATGACAGTCGTACCTTGATAGTGTGCTCCACAGAGCCTGGCGATCTACTGTGTCAAAAGCTTTTGTCAGGTCTATGAAGGCCATGTACAAAGGCTGCCTTAGTACACAGCATTTTTGCTGTAGTTGGCATTCTGTGAATATCATGTCTGCTGTACCTCTGGATGGGCGGAAGCCACACTGTGATTCTAGGAGTACTTACTCAGACAGTGGTAGCAGACAGTTTGCGAGGACACGAGCACGGACTTTGCCTGTTGTTGACAGGAGCGAGATGCCCCTGTAATTTCCACATTCAGCCTTGTTCCACTTCTTGAATATGGTCACTATTAGAGCATCCCTGAGCTGTGAGGGAAGTTCTTCTTTTTCCCAGACCTGTAGGAGTAGGGCATGGATGTGGTACAGGAGCTCTGATCCACCTTCCTTTAAGATCTCAGCTGGGATCCCATCTGGACTGGCAGCCTTGTTGCTCTTAAGGCTCCTGATGGCATTTTGAACCTCTGTTATAGCTGGAGGTTCCCCCATGTCTTCTCTGATGGGACTCTGGGGGATGTGGCTGGTATTGTCTGTTTCAGTTGTGCTGTCACGGTTGAGGAGTTCTTGGAAGTGCTCCTTCCATTGGGCATTAATGGACTCGTTGTATTTTGGCAGCTCCTGCCCGTCCTTTGAGCACAGGGGGTTTAGGCCGCGGTAGCTTGGACCATAGATGGCCTTGGTAGCACTGAAAAAGCCTCTGGTGTCACCCTGAGTCTGCCAGTCTCTGGATTTCCAGACCCTTTTGTGTCCACCAAGAGTTATTTAGCTCCCTCACCCGTCTCTGAACATCCGCCTTGGCTCTGGAGTGAGCCACCCTTTTGGCCTTGCAGGTTACATCATTTTGCCAGGCACGAAAGGCTTTCCTTTTCTTGGAGATGTGTTGTTCTATCTCTGTGTCATTCTCATCAAACCAGTCCTGGTGTTTTCTGGACTTGTACCCAAGAATGGTTTTGCAGGTAGCGAGGATGGTGGATTTGAGCAGGCTCTTTGATGTCAACAGGATATTCCTGTTGGAGGCTTTCCCCAAGAGAGGCCTGAAGTCACTGCTGGATGGCAGTTTCATCCAGGCTTTTAAGGTTCAGTCTTGGTCGGATCTGCTTCTTTTGAACTCTCCTCTTTCTCTTGTGTTTGATTGACATTGTGGAGCATATGAGGTGATGATCCGTCCAGCAGTCATCTGCATCGATCATGACCCTTGTGATGTTCACGTCACAGTGGTCCCTGGCTCGTACAATGACATAGTCAATGAAATGCCACTGTTTGGAGCGGGGGTGTCTCCAAGATGCCTTAAGTTTGTTTTTCTGGTGAAAGAGAGTGTTAGTGATGGTAAGGTCGTACTGAGCACACTCGCTGAGAAGCGTAACTCCATTGGAGCTGATGTTCCCGATGCCTTCCTTTCCTATAGTGCCCTTCCAGAGGTGTTGGTCCAGGCCAACCCTTGCATTAAAGTCTCCTAGGAGAATAATCTTATCCTCCGTGGGGATTCTTGACAGTGTCTCGTCTAAGCAGGCAGAGAAGATCTCTTTTACTTCCTCTTCAGAGTCATAAGTAGGGGCATAGGCACTCACAACTGTTGCTATCTGTTTGTTGGCAAGCACCAGATGGATGGTCATGAGACGCTCATTGATCCCCACTGGAAGTTCAGAGAGGTGGCTGGTGAGCTGGTTCCTAATTGCAAATCTAACACCATGGATCCTGGGCTCATCAGCAGCTTTTCCTTTCCAGAAGAAAGTGTAGCCACCCTTCTCCTCCTTCAGTTGTCCTTCGTCTGCCAGTCGGGTTTCAGAAAGGGCAGTTAGGTCAATCCGGTATCTCCTCAGTTCTCTAGCAATGATCGTGGTTCTCCTCTCCGGTTTGTCACTGGTTGCACTATCCATCAGTAATGCACACATTCCAGGCTCCAAAGTTCATAGTTCTGTGTTTCTGACTGCGAATGGTGATCCTTCTGGATGCAGTAATCCAGTCAGGAGGTTTGAGGCAGGCTATTTTTAGGGCACCTTTTCTAGCTCCTTCCCCAGGTGGGGTGAGCAGAGTAGATCCTAAAGAGGGCTGCTCAGTCGTGGGTGCAGCTGCCGAAGGGCTCTTTCTGCCTCGTTCCAAGAGCCCAGTGACTGAATCTAGCACCCACTGCCTAATGTGCCGGTTCATGACTAGGGTCTTGCAGATCTCACAATCCTGCCCCTGTTGCCACTTGCTGGTCACCATAGGACTTAAACCGGGATGTTAGAGTGGATTTGCTTTAAAGAGGACACCTGTGCATGAATTTGTTTAACGTGGGGAGATGGGTGCACGGACAGCCACCACATGGTCCTTGACAGATCTGTGTCAGGATCCAGTGGCATGGAGTCCAAGATGACTGGGGGCCCTTTTCTGCTGCAGCCTTCATCCGCCTTCCCAGCCGTTGTGATGCTCCCCTAAAGCCAGCCATCATCCTCCACCTGTTCCACTGTTGAGGTCTTGGTTGGATTGCTCTTTGTCAGGGACCTCCCCCTCGACCTTACCGCCATGGGTGGCCCTACCAGGAGCATAGCTCCAGGCGGCATTGCTCTCGGGATCTCAGGACCACACAAGTCTCTCCACCATGACAAGGTGACAATCCCCGTAGAGGTATGAGGATGAGTGCATGCATTGTGGAAGTCAGGAGCAATCCAAAGAGAGTCCGTTGAAGTTGGTGTGGTGCGAAGCAAAGCCCAGGCAAGTTTCTCCCCAACACACAGGCAGAGACTGAGGAATCTTCCTCCAAGGGAACCGGGCAACATTACAGGCGAAGGCGAAGGCAACGGTGAACAGGAAGGTAACCACACCTCTAGAGACAGGCAACCAACAGACACATGAGCAATCTCCAACTAAACAAGAGAGCATGGTTAACACTTGACAGCAAACAATAAACTGGCAAAGAAAGAGGGAAAACACATGGAATAAGTAGGGAGTGCAATCAGTGAGAAGCAGGTGGAACAGGCAAGCAAATCATTGCCATGATCAGCTCCTCCCCGGGAACGTTCAGCGTTCCCATGGAAATGCTGATCACGTGCGCTGGCTCCATCTGTGAGACACAAGGGAGATATAAAAACAAACAACAGTATGAGCCGGCACAAATGCCAGAACCGTGACAGTACCCCCTAGGGCGTCCCCAGCAGAGTCACCTTGCTGACCGTGGAAGCGATTGAATAGGGCGTGGTCCAGGATATCCTGTGCCGGGACCCAACCCGTTTCCTCAGGTCCATAACCCTCCCAGTCAAACAGATACTGGTACCCTCTGCCCCGCCGCCTAGCATCGATCAGTCTCCTGACCAAATATGACATACAGCCCTCAAACAGACACAGGGGGTGGTGGGATGGGAGTGACGGGGTGCAAATTAGAATGCAAAATGGGTTTAATTTTGGAAACGTGAAAGACGGGATGAATGTGACGGAGGTAATCTGAGGCGGACCACCACCAGACTAATGACCTTGGCGATGGGAAATGATCTAATAAATTGGGACCCAGTTTACGTGAGGGGAGATGGAGTGAAATGTCCAGGGAGGACAAACAAACCTTCTCCCTGCACACTTAAGTCCGGGGCTTAGACAGGTGTCAGTCTGCTGACCTCTTAGCATGAGCGCCAGTCCGTAAGAGGGCTTCTCTGGTGGCTTTCCTGGTGCGTCAGCACCTCTATAAAAATGTGTGAACGGATGGGACCTGAGCATCAGGCTCTTGGGTGGGAAACAGAGGGGGCTGGTAGCCGAGGCTACACTGGAAGGGTGACAACCCAGCAGAAGGTGACGGCAATGAGTTACGGGCATACTCGACCCAAACTAAACTTTCGCTCCAAGAAGAAGGGTTACTGGAGGCCATACATCGCAGAGTTTTTTCCAGTCATTGGTTAGCTCGCTCCGCTTGCCCATTTGTCTGGGGGTGAAATCCAGAGGACAAACTCACTATAGCCCCCAGCTGCCCAAAAACGTGACACAAACTGGGGGCCTCTGTCAGAAACCACATCAACCGGGAGGCCATGGATGTGGAAGACGTGATTAATGACCACTACCGCTGTCTCCCTCGCTGTGGGGAATTTGGGGGAGGGGAATGAAATTAACCACCTTCGAGAGCCAGTCCACTACAGTCAAAACAACTGTGTTGCCATAGGTGGGAAGGAGACTAGTTACAAAGTCCATGGTTATGTGCGACCAGGGCCTCGAAGGGACTGACAGCGGTTGGAGGAGCCCGGCCGGAGGGTTACAGGAGGTCTTATTAGTCGCACAAACTGGACAAGCGGCAATGAACTGGTGAACGTCCTGCACAAGCAATGGCCACCAGAAATGCTGTCTAATGAGCATCTGGGTACGAGTAGCCCCCGGGTGGCTGAACCCTCTAACCAATGACGCCACTCGCCCAAACCAACCGGACAGCCAGTAATTCCCGGTTCAATGGATGGATCTTTCCATCTGAGGGAGAGCGCTGTGAGAGGACCGCTCCAACACTGACCTTGGATGCATCCACCTCCACCACAAACTGACTAGCAGGGTCGGGGGTAATTAAAATAGGTGCAGTGGAAAACCGCTCTTCAGGTTTAGAAAACTCGGCTTCAGCCCACGGAGACCAACAAAAGTCAGTGCGTGTGGAGGTAAGATCCGTCAGGTGCGTGGCGAGTTGGCTATAATTTCTTATAAACCTCCGATAAAAGTTGGCGAACTCGGAGAAGGCTTTAGCCTTGGCTGGGTCCATACACTCTCCCTCGGATGAAATGATGAACCCCAAGTATGGAACCGACTGTGCATGAAAAGCGCACTTCTCCACCTTGACAAACAGCCGATTTTCCAACAGCCGCTGAAGCACCTGCCTGATGTGCTGCACATGGTCCTGTATATTCTGGGAGAAAATCAGAATATCATCAAGATAAACAAAAACAAAACGATCGACTACGTCTCTAAACACATCATTCACAAGCCCCTGGAAGACGGTGGGGGCGTTGACCAATCCGAAAGGCATGAGATGGCACAAATGCCGGAACCGTGACAAAAATTTAGACATGTGAAGCCTGGGAGTTAGAGGGTTTCAGAGAAAACTGATAGATAACAAACAGATAACTATCAAATAACAAGTTCAAAGAACCTATCAGCTTGCACCATTCAGAATGTCATTTGAACCAGTATCAAATCTGTACTTTTATTTGCCACCTGGATTTGATTTTCAGGGACATTTTTTACCTTTGTGAAGGCATATTTTTCATGTCAAATTCATAAATGTAATCAATTCATTAATAGAAATTCTCAACATTTTTAAGAAATGATTACCTCTTCCCCAAGAATTAAATCAATATCAACTCATATTGTATGCCATAATACAACGTATGTACGATAACAGCATCGTTTTCAAAAACTTGCACTTTGAAACCCGTTTTCACATGTTTGCGTTTTCAGGCCCCAAAACGCTGTTGTCGTGTAAATGAACTGCCAAAACGCATAAAAAGTTTTCCGTTTTTAGTTGAAAACGTTGTTGTGTAAACAGCCCCTAATTCAACAGTGCAGTGGTGGCTCAGCGGTTAAGGCTCTGGGTTACTGATCAGAAGGTCAGGGGTTCAAGCCACTGTTGGGCCCTTGAGCAGGGCCCTTGAGCAAGGCCCTTGACCCAATCTGCTCCAGGGGTGCTGTATCATGGCTGACCCTGCACTCTGACCCCAGCTTAGCTGGGATATGTGAAAAAAAGAATTTCACTGTATATGTGCAAATGTATAATGTGTGATAAATTAATTAAAATTAACAGCTATTCTGGTGGATGTTCAAGAATGACTAAAATTGCTTACAGCACCTTTAAGAATGTGTACATGAACACAGTAACTGTACATTGTCAATTTTCTGAATATGGAATTTGTATCGGCTCTGGCAGTTCAGTACGCTGACTCCAGTTTTGTTGCGCAGTTTTAAATGGCCTGACGTCTACTGGGAACTCACAGTAGAATATCATTATTGCTTTACTTGCCTTTTGGTTCTTTCTCAGCAAATGTGCAACGCTAAATCAGGCCTTTTTTAGATCGCAGTAAGCATAATCATGTGTAATAGACTATGACGGCATCTCTCCAGGCCTACTCACCTCAACATTACCCTTGCCCTGCCAAGCAGCGATTACGAAAGAGAATGGAAAAAACAAGCTGAGGGCAGTTGCCTCACTTTCTTTTAATAAATGCCATGAAGACAGTGGGGGGAAAAAGGACAGAGGCCAAGCAAACATCAATAATGACTCTTGCTCTTTTGTCTCAGGCCTGACAGTTCATGGACAACATTTTGTCTGTAAATGACACATTTGTCCTCCCACTGAGTCCATTTACATTTACGGCTAATATACTAGTTGGCCGCACAAGAAATTACTTTCTTATGATAATACTGTAAACAGAAGTGAATAAACTGTTGAGGACTGTTGGCATGTATAATCTTGAAATAATGTGAACTCATGACCTCTGTAAGAGCAATGAATGCATTAAAAACCATCTGGCAAAATTATGCAGATTGCAATTAGGCACAATGTACAGTAGTGTATTAAAGGGATAATTCGACAAAATAAGATTATGTCATCATTTACTAACCCTCATGTCGTTCCAACCCCATAGGACTTTTTTTTTCTTTGGTAGAACACAAGATGATGTTAGGCAAAATGTTATCCTCAGTCACCATTCACTTTCATTGTATCTTTTTTTCATACAATGAAAGTGAATGGTCTAACTGAGGCTAAAATTCTGCCTAACATCTCCTTTTGTGTTCCACAGAAGAAATAAAGTCATACAGGTTTGCAAAACACAAGGTTGAATAAATTACAGAATTTTCAAAACTATCGTTTTAATACTGACTCATGCAGAAAGTAGGCTTTAAAGCTAAAGTATGTAATTTCTGTGACACCGGTACCACTGAACGGAACTGCAAAAATAAACGCTTTCAAAACAACTTGAATTGAACTGAATATGCCCCTCATCTGCAGCTGTTCAAACAGCCAAATAGTACCGCCACAAACTCACACCACTGGTTGAGTTATGTTGTTGGGGCGGGTCTAAGTAGGTTGCTCAAAACAAACACAGGAATTTTAATAGTGACATGGAGACACACTGCTTAAAGTTTTCGAAAAAATTAACCTATGAATGGCTTACTTATAGTTGTCTCTGCATATTTAGCTGGGATAGAAGAAAGTAACACAGAAAAAGTAACATACTTAAGCTTTATATTCGGTTTACTGCCTGCTTTCCGTGGGTGGAAATAGTGCAATGTTAATTGCACCAGGCAAATTTGAGTTTTCACTGAGTTTGTGAATAAAGGCCAATCAATAATAAGCCTAATCCACATAAAAAGTATGCAATGATTTAATTTAAGTAACCTAAAATTTGGTTGTGGATGGTTAGTGACAGGTGCAGATTTTTGCGCTGAGACACAGCATGCAGCATTGGCGCAACTGTTTAGTGAATTCGCAAGACAGTTTTAAAACATTTTCCTATCCTTGGAGCTAAATGCAGCATGATGAGCAGTGTTCCATGTCCATCTGTATATTTTGCTGTGAGCACTATAACAAGTTTCACATTTAATTAACAAACTTTTCATTATCAAGCTTTATTATGAAAAAATAATTTACCCTGCATGCATTTCTATCCATCTTTTATATATATTAATTAAAATGTTTAATGATTTTCCTTGAGAAATATTCTAGTAACAAAATGAGACTTCGCTCTAGGGTTAAGTTGTATGGTTTAATTAAAAGCCCAACTGTAGCTTCAACTGTTTCTAAGTATATTCTATAAATCTTTGTCTTTAGGATAGACCTTCATTAGGATCTTATTATCAGAAATAGTCTGAGCTTATTTATGTCTCAATTTAGAGCTGTAATTACATTCATGAAGTGTGCAATCAACTGCTGTTGACCTGTTAAGAGTTAATTCACAATTTATGAACAAAGTTTGAATCAATCTATCAGATGAACTTGTCTGATATCTGCAGTACAGTTGACCCAGTCAGGCTGGATCTATCTTCATGCACAGATAGACACAGTGCACATTCCTACAGTTAAATTTTTTTTATCCATACTGACATCTTTAAAATGCATGTGCAAATAATCACAGAAACATTACCAGTCAAAAGCTTGCACACACGTGACAGAATTTACAGGTGCATCTCAATAAATTAGAATGTCATGGAAAAGTTCATTTATTTCAGTAATTCAACTCAAATTGTGAAACTCGTGTATTAAATAAATTCAATGCACACAGACTGAAGTAGTTTAAGTCTTTGGTTCTTTTAATTGTGATGATTTTGGCTCACATTTAACAAAAACCCACCAATTCACTCTCTCAAAAAATTAGAATACATCATAAAACCAATAAAAAAAAACATTTTTAGTGAATTGTTGGCCTTCTGGAAAGTATGTTCATTTACTGTATATGTATTCAATACTTGGTAGGGGCTCCTTTTGCTTTAATTACTGCCTCAATTCGGCGTGGCATGGAGGTGATCAGTTTGTGGCACTGCTGAGGTGGTATGGAAGCCCAGGTTTCTTTGACAGTGGCTTTCAGCTCATCTGCATTTTTTGGTCTCTTTTTTCTCATTTTCCTCTTGACAATACCCCATAGATTCTCTATGGGGTTCAGGTCTGGTGAGTTTGCTGGTCAGTCAAGCACACCAACACCATGGTCATTTAACCAACTTTTGGTGCTTTTGGCAGTGTGGGCAGGTGCCAAATCCTGCTGGAAAATGAAATCAGCATCTTTAAAAAGCTGGTCAGCAGAAGGAAGCATGAAGTGCTCCAAAATTTTTGGTAAACGGGTGCAGTGACTTTGGTTTTCAAAAAACACAATGGACCAACACCAGCAGATGACATTGCACCCCAAATCATCACAGACTGTGGAAACTTAACACTGGACTTCAAGCAACTTGGGCTATGAGCTTCTCCACCCTTCCTCCAGACTCTAGGACCTTGGTTTCCAAATGAAATACAAAACTTGCTCTCATCTGAAAAGAGGACTTTGGACCACTGGGCAACAGTCCAGTTCTTCTTCTCCTTAGCCCAGGTAAGATGCCTCTGACGTTGTCTGTGGTTCAGGAGTGGCTTAACAACAGGAATACAACAACTGTAGCTAAATTCCTTGACATGTCTGTGTCTTGATGCCTTGACCCCAGCCTCAGTCCATTCCTTGTGAAGTTCACCCAAATTCTTGAATCGATTTTGCTTGACAATCATAAGGCTGCGGTTCTCTCGGTTGGTTGTGCATCTTTTTCTTCCACACTTTTTCCTTCCACTCAACTTTCTGTTAACATGCTTGGATACAGCACTCTGTGAACAGCCAGCTTCTTTGGCAATGAATGTTTGTGGCTTACCCTCCTTGTGAAGGGTGTCAATGATTGTCTTCTGGACAACTGTCAGATCAGCAGTCTTCCCCATGATTGTGTAGCCTAGTGAACCAAACTGAGAGACCATTTTGAAGGCTCAGGAAACCTTTGCAGGTGTTTTGAGTTGATTAGCTGATTGGCATGTCACCATATTCTAATTTTTTGAGATTAATAGAATTTTGAGAATTGGTGGGTTTTTGTTAAATGTGAGCCAAAATCATCACAATTAAAAGAACCAAAGACTTAAACTACTTCAGTCTGTGTGCATTGAATTTATTTAATACACGAGTTTCACAATTTGAGTTGAATTACTGAAATAAGTGAACTTTTCCATGACATTCTAATTTATTGAGATGCACCTGTATGCTTCTCAACATCTTAACCCTGCTATTGCCTCCAAAATCTGCATACACCTTTTGCATTTGTGGGTCAGTTTTGACCCGGTGGAGTTTTAAGCTTATAAAACATTCATAATCCAATTGTTTTCATCAAAAACTATATTGTAGCTCATTGTTAACTTCTTAGCTGTTCATGCATGCAGAAAGATATATATTTTTGGCATGTTAAATGAAAAATGAATGTATGATGTAATTTTTTTTTTATTAAGAAATTTAGAAATTCTTTAACATATAAAAATAAACATTAACTACAGCTAAACCATTGTGATACATGTGAAGATATATGTTTTATCAATGTTTATATGGAATTTCATTTGAATAAAGCATTGCATTAAATTTAAATAAATATTTAAAATGAGAATTTCTAGTCATTCTATTAACTTCCATATTAATTAATTACTCATTACGTCAGAAAAACAACTCAGTAGTCAAAATCTACGCAGCCAAATAATGTTTTTTCCAACCAAACAACAACAATACAACTACACAACACAACTACACAACATCTGTACTCGTATACAATGTTTTTAAACAAAATGTATACTGTTTATTGCATGAACTGCTGAATGTTAATGTGTGATTATGTTGCAAGCTGGTTCATTATCAGATCAGTCTTTAGAGGGCTGCTGAGTAAAATGTGGACTTTTCTTCCTTCAACCCTTATTCAGACTATGTATGCTTGAACTTTTTGTAAACTAGATGCAGTCCCATTTTTTAAAAAAAGTGTGTGTGACAATATGGGAAAGAGGCTAAATATAAGTGAAGTATTTTTAAGAAAAATCTAATTCATAAATGTGCAAAATTATCTGCATAATATCATGTGTAAAGCCACAATTGATGCCCAGGTCAAAATTGACTAGGGAACGCAAAAGATGTAACAATTTTATAAAAATGGTTATATCTCTTAAATAATTTCTTCATCATAATAATCATGTTAATTTTGGTAGACAAAGTGACTAAAACTATGTGGTATTTAAAAATTATGATTTACCTCTACCAGGGTCAAAAATGACCCGAATGCAATAGGAGGGTTAAAACCATTTTGATCTAAAGGTTTATGCTTATATACTTAAATTAGTTTAGTAGACAAAATAAATTGTCCCTACATGAGCCTATAGGAATGTTTTACATGAATACATTTTAGATAATGATTTCCAGATAGTGGAGGAAAAGCAGCCAACAAGTGACCAGCATGCATGGAAACTCATTCAATACCGTTTAAAAAGCATACCAAGTTATCCCTCAAGAAGTTGGTTGAGGAGTTTGCTATAATCTCGGCAAATACTAGTTAGTTTGAAGAAAAATTTGTTTAACATTGTTTGGTCACTATATAATTCCCATACGTCCATTTGTGTTATTTTATAGTTTTGGTGACTTAACTATTATTTTAAAATGTGGAAAATAGTGATAATAAATGCACAGCAAAATATACTAAAATGTTTAAAAAAAAAAAACCATAAGCACACACAGTTGCTCCAGACCATCACATTCACAGGAACATTTACATGGCTTAATCCAAAAACATCATCAACATGCACATCTCACATGCTTATCCCAACATATTTAGACAGATTATCACCTGCTTGGATTATCAAAGGAGAGTGAAGGGTCATTCTGTACAGTCAATAGACACATTCTCTCAGAGGAGAAAGAATAGATTTAAAAGGATTGAATAAGGTGGTTCTGGACTCTACTTCTGCTCTCCTCCTTCTAAAGGTAAGCTACAAAAATGATACAGTAAGATTTTAGAGGCATCTTGTGGAAGCTCTTTTAGCACACAGAAAGCAATTTTGTGGTTGCAAAAGGGTCTAACTCACTACAAATGTCAACAACAAATAACAGCAAATATGTTCAACAATAACATACTGTATCAGTCACATAGTGACAGCCACAGTGGCAATCAGCTCTGATCAATTTCAAAAGCTTAGCTGTAGTAGTACAGGAACTGGGAAAAGAAGCTATCGAACTGTAATTACTGAAACAGACGTGGGAAATAATTACAGTGAGGTTTATATGAATGGCAGCCACAGAGAAATGACAACCCTCGGAATGCAGTCGGTTAAATGTAAAGTTTGTGTCGGTTAAATTTAACGTTTGTGTAAATACTGGCAATCCTAAACACAGCAGCCGATAGTGTATTGTCAGGGGCTGCCAGGCGAGCAAGATAAATCCCATTGCTGCGTGTCTGTAATGGCAAAGGAGGGGCCGGCCTCATTACAACACCATGACACAAAATCAGTAATGGGGATCGATTGCGTCAGTCTGAGCGTTCCATGGGTATTGTTCCATGGCTTGTTTTCAAATGTAACCCAGGAAAGTTCTTGCAATCTGTGATTGATCTACTGCCAAAGGCCCAGTGATGGATCTCAAGAGAAGATCACAAGACGAGGCAGATATAGTGAACAAGTGGTTTCAACTAACCGTTTACATCTTTAGTGCACTGGCACACAAAAGCTCTCCTTACATTTTAAATGACGGCCATTTATTTTCCACTCAACTCCTGCATGAACTAGAGGATAACTTGTGTGTTCAAATTTGCTGCAGATCTTGGGCAAGGAAGCTGTAGCACATTGAATTTCTTTGCATTTCTTTACTTTGCTTCTTTAAATTAAATGTATAAAAATAATGTAATATAAATTGTTTATTAATATAATGTAAATATAAAATAAATTATAAATATAACTATTTAATTAATTCTTAATAATTCAAATCAAATATATACTAATATAAAACAGACACATTTTTACAGGTATAAATCTTTTATACAAATATACATGCCATAAAATCAGTTGACAGGCTTCTCTGCCTCTATCATGCACACACTGGGTTTCGCTTTTGACATATGACTTCGAGTGAGTGATGCGAAGAGATGAGCAGTCTTGTTTAGCGTGTACCTCCTGTAAATTTATATATGGCAATTTTAGCCACAGGAAGTGGGGAACAACATTAGTGAATTATTAGGAAGTGAAAAAAAAAAAGGATTCTGAATTAATTGCGGCGTACATATGTATATATATATATATACATATTAGTGCTGTCAGTTGATTTAAAATTTGTATCACAATTAATCGCATCATTTTTTATAGTTAATCGTGATTAATTGCATAATTATGAAAGTGCTGAAATTTGACACTATAGGCCCTATATACTTCTGTTCCTATCAAAATGCATTTATTTCCATCTTAGGAAAGATTTAAAAAAATTATAATAATTTAGAAATATAATGCTTTATTAACATTTTACAAACAAAGCCTTCCACAGCATAAAGAAATGCACTAAAATAGCACCAATTCATTTGGCTTGTTTTGTACATCAAATAGCAGTCTGGTCTCATGAAATTTACTTGAACATGACAACATTTTTGCAGTTCAGAATTTACGTGCTGTATATCATGTTTGGCTGCAGGTTTTCTGTGAAATGTCCAGCTTGGGGCGCCAAAAGCAAGTAAAATAGTGTCGTATTCAGAGGAGGTATTAAGGTGAATTATATATATATATATATATATATATATATATATATATATATATATATATATATATATATATATATATATATATATATTTAAACATACCTCCCTACCCTAACACTTTTGCCTGAACCTAACCAATAGTGTTTTAAAATATAAATGAGACGTTTAAAAAAGACATCCTTATCAAAGCAACGCCTAAACTTAACCATTAAAATACTGTATATATGAGAAGTTAAAAAGACATCCTTACCTTATCAATGCCTAAAGTGTTTTAAATGCAGAAGCGAAATGAAAAAACACATTTTCTGAAGCAAACGCCCCATTTCGTGCTGCTTCTATGACTCTGTAATGTCACGTGTCAGCTTAAATTCATGGCTGGACTTGAACTGCGGTTCTCCGACTCTGTCCAACGCTCTATCAGTAATAAAAGCATTAAAATGTGTTGTTTTTCAAAAGATGTGTTTGAGCAGAAGCGTGTTGATATCATAAAATAACATGGTCTGGGTAATACAGAGAAAAATAAGTGTTTATAAAGTCATAATCAGCCATTTATGTCATGATTTGAGTGAAAGTGAATAAAAGACACAGTTGTTGTAGCGCCTCTAGTGTTCATTTCTCCTGGAAACTGCAGGGTATTGTACCTGGTGACACGTATAACAAGTTTTGCAAAAATGTATATAGAGACATGTTTTCACTATGAGACCAGGTTGTCAAATAGCGTTAAGAGCTCCTTTCTCCATTATTTTACCACTGACATTGAATTGCTGTTATGTTTGTTTGTTTGTTTGTTTATGTGTGTGTGTGTGTGTGTGTGTGTCTGGGTGGTTTATGAGGACATTTGTTTTAAGGTTACAAACTGGTAATTACAAGGTTATTATGCTATAAATGTGGTTTATGAGGACATTTCTAGTGTCCCCATAATTCAAATTGCTTAAAAAACATACTAAACTATGTTTTTTTGAAAATGTAAAAATGCAGGAAGTTTTTTGTGAGGGTTAGGTTTAGGGGTAGGGTTAGGGTTAGGGGATAGAATCTATAGTTCGTACAGTATAAAATCATTATGTCTATGGAGAGTCATCATGTGGATAGCCGCACCATCATGTGTGTGTGTGAATGTGTGTTGTGAAGTGTGCGTCAGTGTATTGAATCCAGGGCTGCATTCCACTTCACTTTTAACATCCACTGGCTAACTCCCCTAAGCATTTCCCCTCGGGGGAATCCCCGCCGCCATTTTGGAGGTCCACTTTGTTAAGTGACCGAAGGAAGTTTCTGTTGAAAGACCCTTAACCCCTCAATTTTGACCGAAGGAGCGAGTCGACTCTGATGTACGCTTCAGACAGCTCCATATCCCACAATGCAACTCGATTGTGACGTGACAGCATATCGCGCTTCATCAACCCCACCCCCACACAACTCTAATGTATAATGAAAGTGAAGTTAGGTTAATTAAGCAGTTTAGAAAAGTTATATTGAGATTTAACAGCATAATACTTGTAGCCACCTTAAACTGTTTATCACACAGTTATAGCCTATGCGTTCATTGTTCTGTTAACATTTTCGTTTGTGTAAATCTTGATTAATCCTTTCTAACAATTCATTCTAATGAAAAAAAAAATAAACATAAAGATTTATACATAAGCCTCTGAAATCAATCTCCGAAAACGTTGTTTTCTCAGGTGCAAAAATCCCTAAATAATTCCACAAATTGACATCAGCCTTCAACGTGCTCCAAGTGATCAAGGGCTTAGGGTGTTCCAGTTAAACCACTGCACTGGTTCCGCCAGTAGTGGACACTCACGCAACGTAAGCAGTGAGGTATATCCGAGTCCATGAGACGGAGGGAAGATGGAGGGAGGGAATTTAAAAGGTTAAAATTGAAGTGGAACGCAGCCCAGGTGGACACATCGCAAAGGGTCCGCCCTTCCAACAAGTGTTTATGCTGGTTTATGCTGTATTAACGGTAAATGCGTTAATTGTGATTAAGAAAAATTAACATAACTTTTTTAATTAATCACATGCATTATCGCGTTAATTCTGACAGCTCTAATATATGTATATATAATTCGAAATGTATTATTTGAAACTACACTTACCGAAGTTATAGGAGTTACTAATTCTACTTTAAATTCAAATTTGAATTACAATTCTGCATCCTGTTTGTTAACTTAATTTAAATATAATTCAATTTTAGGAATTTAAAAGGCATTCTCAATACAATTCTGAATGGTGCACAACCCTGCAATTTACAGTACATCTCAATGTGTCATATATTTAATGACATAAATCATTAATCATATAATATATTAGATATTATTAGACATAAGGAACAGGGCTGTCATCGGATGTTGCACCGGACCCTGAGACAAGAGGGCCCCACTAAGGACGTCTATGGTATAGTCCACTTATTAGGCCTGAGGAACAGGGGGCCCACCCATAAAAATGGTCCAGGGCCACACAAATTTTAGTGATTGCCCTAATTATAAAGGTAACAAAATTTTATCTAAGTTCTCACAGCACCATCACATCAATTAAAAGTCTAAGCTTTGATTATATTTATTTAGCACTCACCCATCAGTAAGACAAAGTCTTTTGAAAGTCTGTCACTGATGCCCTTGGCATGGATGGACTTCTCAATGTGATTCAATCTTTCAGGGTGCAAACCATTTCTATCTCTGAAGGTCCACATTTGATCTAATCTAATCTGATCTAATCTGCATCTCTCAGATGCTGACATTTTTGGAAGGCCAGCTCTGAAAGGTCCCATCACACGGAATTTTACTTATTGATTCTAAAATCAAGGTGCAGGTCGGACTGTTCTAGCTTTGTCAGCTAACCAGTCAAATTCCATCTCTTACATCATTTTAGAAGTACTTACTTTCAGCGTATCAGGACTCAAATAAAAAAATTTTGCTATCTTATCGTAATCAGAAAAAAAAAGGAGCAGCCTAGTCTACTCTTCCCCTGAACGGCATTGCCTCTTTTAGACGATGATATCAGTTTGTTCCATAATTATCCCCACACTGCTCTGTTAAATGATTCCAATTAGAGGAACTAGAAGCCAAAATTGCTTGTGTCAACATGCTGATTGACAGCAACTGGTCACTTAGTTTAATAACTCTCGTAAATTAGCAAAGCAGGTTTCTCCTCTCTGTGAGTGTCACTTGTCCTCTTGAAAATAGATTCAGCAAATTACCCTGAGCAGGTGGAGCACACATACTGCATCTTTTAGCTTATTTCATCCAAAATGAAATATGAATAATCAGTTTGCTATGAATTTGTGCCATGAAGGTTCTAAGTAAAAGGAGTGATTTTTAAAATAAGCTTTTATTTAACTACATTTTCTTGATATTTAATTTCTTGGGCCAACATATTCCAATTTCCAATTAACACCAAATAGGATTAGAATCAGCCCAGAGGAAAATTTTATTGCTCAGAGGTTGCCATTTCAAAGCCTAGGATACTAATGGAGATCACAGTTATGCCTAGTATCAACTTTGTCTCTGATGTTTCTCCTAACATAAAATAAAATGAAAGCTATTATATTTATAAAATGATAGCTATAAAATTAAAGGGATAGTTCATCCAGAAGTGAAAATTTTATTATCATGTACTCACACTCATCTTTTTCCAAACAGACTTTCTTTGCAAAAAAGGAATGAAACTTAATCCTCAGTCTCCTTTTGTGGTCCACGGAAGAAAGTCAGTTAATTGTGTTTGGAACAACATGAGGGTAAGTTATGACACAATTTCATTTCTGGGTGAACTATCCCATTAATCCTTTGGTCTTGGATGAATCTGATGAGAAATGTTTGAGCTCATACTAAAATCTCAACCTTTTGATTGCAGATTTTGGTTTCCTTGCAAATCTGAGTCCAGTTTGTGACAATGTTGAGATTCTGTTGTGAGACTCCAGAAACTCTAGAATTGAAACACGTGGGAATACTAGGAGAGAAGTCTGAGAAGCAGAATACTGAGAGCAAATGTCTCCATTTGCTATCCTTGTAATACCATTGCCGACTAGGAGAAACAACTGAGATATTAAAAAAATCTCATTTGTGATACGTAGGATAGAGGACAACAAATGTATACAGGATACAAATGCTCGGGCACGAAGAAATAGATGTTTTTATTGTAAAAAATTGCCTGATTTTAAATTCATGCTTGTTGCTTGTAAGAAGCCATTGACAATTTCAGTTCTAATGACTTGTTTGATAGGCAGAGGACAGACAGAGGTTTGGTGCCTTGCTTGGGCATATTAAACTGTTGATGGTAATTTATAGGCTGTCTGGTGTGCCTGTCGCCCTCCATTGTAATCAAATTCAGTGCTTGGAGGAATGGTCCAGCCTCTTGGTTCTGGTGCTAGCATATATTTGATTATGGTTTGTCTTCAAACGCACACTTTTCTACAAAGGAAAAACAATAGCATCAAACTGCTGCCATTTCAACAGTCATTGCGATTCTAGCGTATTAACTTTCTGAATATTGCAATGCCAGGAACCAACCCAATGGGCATTCTCTCAACAGGAATCTGGTCTCTGTCCAACCACTGAACTCCTGGACAAGGCAGGTTAACTTGGCAAGAAATGTACTGCTATGTTTTATGCATGCCAGTGTCGATGGTCTGGGCAATGCAGAACGATGCTGCATTAATGACACTGAAACAGTGTCAATGTGGAGGATTGGTGAATGGAAAAATAAGGAAGAACAACAAAAAACACTGTGTGGTTTTACATGCACAATCCAATGTGTGAAGGTCATGTAAAGCAAGCCAATTACACTGATTTCACTCTGCATGTAAACATGTTTACCGGCATTCTTACCAGCTTGTCCAATGTGTGCAAGTGTTGCGCTTGGCTGTTTTTGTTTGCTCCACTTTCCCATCATGCTGTTTGTCTCCATTTTGAAGACTTAAAGGGATAGTTCACCCAAAAATGAAATTTCTCTCATCATATACTCACCCTCATGCCATCCCAGATGTGTATGACTTTCTTTCTTCTGCAGAACACAAAGATTTTTAGAAGAATATTTCAGCTCTGTAGGTCCTCACAATGAAAGTGAATGAATACCAAAATTTGAAGCTCTGAAAAGCACATAATGGCAGTATAAATGTTATCCATAAGACACCAGTGGTTAAATCTATATCTTCAGAAGTGATACGATAGGTGTGGGTGAGAAACAGATCAATATTGAAGTCCTTTTTTACCATAAATTCTCCTTCCTTTTCAGTAAGTGGCGATATGTACAAAGAATGTGACTCGCCAAAAACAAAAGAAGAAGAATGTGAAAGTAAAAGTGGAGATTGATAGTAAAAAAGTACTTAAATATTGGTATGTTTCTCACCCACACCTATCATATCGCTTCTGAAGACATGGATTGAACCACTGGATTCTTATGGATTACTTTTATGCTGCCATTATTTGCTTATCAGAGCATCAAATTTTGGTACCCATTCACTTGCATTGTGAGCACCTACAGAGCTGAAATATACTTCTAAATATGTTTGTGTTCAGCAGAAGAAAGAAAGTCATACACATCTGGGATGGCATGAGGGTGAGTAAATGATGAGAGAATTTTCATTTTTGGGTGAACTATCCCTTAAAACAGGATATATTTGAACATTCTGCTAAATTAAATGTTGTTCCACCATGGTCCATAAAATGAATGTTAATTACATTAACATTAATTTAATATAACAAAATATATCTGAACTAAATAAAATGTTCTACAGGTGGCATTTCAAATATTAATTAATAATATCATTAAAAGTTTTTGGATATACCCCATAGGTTATGTGTTTGATAACATGTTTATAGGTAATTCATACTGAAACAGAAATGTATTATTTAAAAACTACACTAACAGCAGTTTCAGCATGAATTTATTTGAATTGCATTCCATTTCAATTCTACTTCCTTAAATTTACATTACATTTCTTCATCCTAATAGTGACCTCAATTCAAATTCATTCTCAATTAAATTCTTAATACCGCACAACCATGGACGTTACGTGAATAAACTTCTGACTTCTCTGAAAATCTAAAATCTTAATGTACTATCTTTCCACTCTCTTCTTCTCTTTATTAGGATGTCTCAGAGGAGTAAAGCATCCTCAAAAGAAAGGTATGCATTGGGTTTCACAACCACAACAATGACAATAGAAGGGGATGTAATCAATACTTGCATTTGTTGAGTTAATGTGTTGTGTAGTCACTAACAATCTTCTCACCCATGTAGCACCTCTCATGGTCCTTCATCCTCATCAGAAGGCCCTCCTCCACGCTCTGCTCTTCGCAGCTCCTCCAAAGAGTCGAAAAACTCAGCAGGTCACAAGGGCTCTCCAGGTCACCAAGGACGCCGCGGCAGTAGATCTTTCAGCCAGAATTCAGCCATTGCTGCGGCATACACACAGTATCTCAATGCTCTCTTTGGACAAGTAAGTTAAACTAGTAAATCTTTACATATAGGACATCTTGACCAGTTTAGACAGGTAATCTAACTTCAACTCTATTAGGGGCCATTCACACAGGATGCGTTATTGCGTTGAAAAACAGTTGCATTTTTAAAAGTTTAACTTCTTTTTGTTGTGTGTGAACAGCCCCTTTGTCAGGTGAGCACAGTACAATAAAGTGCATAAACATTGCAATCTTTAGTCACCAACAAAAAAGTACCAAATAATACAATGGCAATTCCATGTTTTTTGGACAAGTACCTTGGAGTACCATTTACATATGATTATCATGGTACATAAATATGGTAATAATTCAGTACCATGTGTGCAGAGGTTTCCGTCTGACCAATTCTGTCTGCTATGGATATGTCTTGATTTATTGAATCATAGTTATTTAAAGTCAAAGACCCTGTATTAAATTTTCACGAGACCATCTGGGAGAACAGAGAGAGTCAGCAAGCAAAGAAAAGCCAAAAAAAGAAGATATAGAGATAGAAAGATAGAGAGAGACAGTAAAACTCTCAGAGATGGAGAGAGACAGTAAAACAGAGATTTAATGGAGAGAGTCTGGCAGATAAAAAAGACAAAGATACTTGGGCACAAAATGGAGAATACGCTAATGTATACATAGCTAAAGCTCCATTTAACTGCTTCTGCTTTGCAGGATGGAGGGATAAATGAAAAGAAAGTGATAGACAAGGGACCCTATTTGCACATATCTAAGGGTAAATAGCCTGAAGCAACTCACCCAGTTGCATAACCGCTACCTCTGCCAGAGAGGTCTATGAGTAATACATTAGTTTTAATAATGAATATAGATTTTAAGGGAGTTCAAAAGTCCAAAGAGCGCAAAGAACAAAACATTTTGCCTTAAGAAAATGGCCTTAAGCACCATAACTGCAAGTATTCCTCAGATAGATCAGCCTTACAAATCAGTTATTAAGGGATAGATCACACAAAAATGACCATGCTGTTATTATTAACTCACTCACATATTGTTCAAAACACATATGACCTTTTTTCTTCTGTAGAACACAAAAAGAGATGTTAAGCAGTCACTTTTATTGCATCTTTTTCCATTCAATGAAAGTTTATGGTGACTGAGGCTATCATTCTGCCTAACATCTTCTTTTGTGTTCCACTGAAGAAAGTCATATGAGTTTGAAAAAACATGAGGATAATGATGAAGGAATTTTTTCATTTTTGGGTGAACTACCACTTTAAAGTTTTAATTTAACACATTAGATTTATAGTATTGCAACAGTCCATACATTCTAGTAGAGCATGTCGTTAGAAACAGCAACGTCTTGGGTCCAATTCACGGGGACAGAGTGGAATGATACAGTGTATACCATAAATGCACTATAAGTTGTTTTAAATAAAAGCGTTTACAAAATGCATGAATGTAAATGTAATGTTTCATAAGACAGAGGGGGTTCGATAACACATCCTGAATTCTGTGATTTCAGCCCTGTGGTTTATAAATGGCATTTTCTAGTTAGCTAAGCACAGGAACAGCCCCCTTAGATGATATTAGGTAGATTATTTGCTACTTTAAAGCCTACTTTGCAAAACCTACTTTGTAAGACAAGCCAGGTTTGCTTGTTGTGAGTGGAAAGCCACTAAACATTTATTGTGTTAAAAAAAATCTAATACCACAAAATAAAAATTATATGAAAAAAAAAAAGAATGGTATGTAACTTAATAATAGATCATATGAAAATAGAATGACATTTAACTTAATAATAGGTAATAAACCTGTGCGCATGTTTGTTTGCATGTCCGTGTATGCCAGACTGCATATGCATCCAGCCAGTGATTTTTATTATTTTTTATATTTAATTGTGTTTAAAGTATGCATATATGCATAAATCAGAGTGCATGTGTGGATAAAATACAGCAATAAAATGGATTTTTAAACTGTGTTTCTCATAACCTTTGTAGTCGCTCTCTTTTTCATTTAACACGCATATCCCCCTAACCATGTTCACAGTTTATATTCGCAAAACGATTTAATTTTTCCCCTGCACCTTTCCGCAGCTGTTTGTGTTTGTATGAGCATTGACGTGAAGCATGGTAGGGCATGGTTATGGTATAATCCAATTAGACAATCTCTCTCCCCTCCTCACTCTATGCATCATTGTGCTACTGAGCAGCTTTGATAAGCATGCTACCATAACCCTCGGTTAATAGTGATTAAAAATGGGCGATGTCTCTAAGGACGTTCAGCTCTCTTGCTGTAAAAATTTCCATATTTAGCTGTTTTTTGTGTCACAATTTTTTTTCGCATTGTCATTTTGCTCTCTCTCATCTCCCTGTCCTTTTATCACTCTCTCGCTCTTCCTTTCACACTCTCTCTTTCCCCAGGACAGAGATTTACTGCCAGAGGAACTAGATGGTATGTACTGTCTGTACATATATTCAACAGGGAAAATGCATATTTAATATCTGAGCCAGTGCACCGATAGACACAATACAAACACTATACGTCTTGTTTAGCATAAGATAAATAACAACCCATAACCAGCAACATGGCCCAAATTAATTTGATATCAAGAATTGGTATTTTCATGAATGGGGAAGCGTATAATGGATGAAGCAGAAAGCAGTATGCAAGATACTGCTTACTACAAGATAAGTCAGTAATACCAGAACAGCTGATGATCCTATAAGCTGCACAGTCATATAGATTATATAAATGGCACAATATAAACATATCCTAATGTAACCCTTATACATATTTATTAAACATAATAAATTGATATATGTATATATATACACTACCAGACAAAAGTTGACTGAAATGTTTCTCATGATCTTAAAAATCCTTTGATCTGAAGGCGTATGCTTAAATGTTTGAAATTAGTTTTGTAGACAAAAATATAATTGTGCCACCATATTAATTTATTTCATTATAAAACTAAAATTGAATAAAAAAATTTTTTTTTGAAATTGATGACTTGGACCAAATAATAAAGAAAAGCAGCCAATAAGTGCCCAACATAGATGGGAACTCCTTCAATACTGTTTAAAAAGCATCCCAGGGTGATATAATTTGGTTGAGAAAATGTCAAGAGTACATGTCTGCAAATTCTAGACAAAGGGTGACTACTTTGAAGATGCTAAAATATAACACAGTTTTGATTTATTTTGGATTTTGTTTAGTCACAACATAATTCCCATAGTTCCATTTATGTTATTCCATAGTTTTGATGACTTTACTATTATTCTAAAAAAATGTGTGAAAAAAAAATTATAATAAAGAATGAGTAAGTGTTTCAAAACTTTTGACCGGTGGTGTGTATATATATATATATATATATATATATATATATATATATATATATATATATATATATATATATATATATTATTTAAAGGGATAGTTCACCAAAAATTCGGTCTTCATTTACTCAGCATACATTCCAAATCTGTATAAATGCATTTCTTCCTTGGAAAAGAGATGGAGATGTTAGACAGAATGTCAGGGACTGGCACTTTCACTGTATGGAAAAAAAGATGCAATGATTGAATGTGAATGGTGACTGAAGCTGTCACATCAGCTTTTGTGTTCCACTGTACATGAGTATGAGTAAATGGTGACAGAACTTTCATTTTGAGTGAACTATCCCCACTTCTAGAGGGGAAAAAAACTTTAAGTCTTTCTTTAGAGCTATTTAGAATAATTACAATAGTTATATAAGAAAGCAGTCATGTTTTTTATTTATTTATTTATTTTTTATCTGGTCCATTGCAGATAACAGAATGCTCTATAAATAAAATAAATAAATAAATAAATCATTACATCTTTATTTTTTGACCTTTCTCCTCCCTAAAGAGCTGCTTGTAGCGTTTAAAGAGTTTGACTATGATCAGGATGGGTATTTGCATTATAAAGATGTTGCAGACTGCATGAGAACTATGGGGTACATGCCAACAGAGATGGAACTGATTGAGATCATCCAGCAGATCAAAATGAAATGTGAGTGTGTCTGTTTGTGTGTGTGTGTGTGTGTGTGTGTGTGTGTGAACAGGTTTGGGTGGTTTACGAAGAAATTTTTTTAGGTTACAAACTGGTAATTATAAGGGTAATATGCTATAAATGTGGTTTATGAGGACATTTCTAGCGTCCCCATAATACAAATCGCTTAAAAAACATACTAAACTATGTTTTTTTTTTTTTTTTTTTTTTTTTTAAAGTTTTTTGTGAGGGTTAGGTTTAGGGGTAGGGTTAGGGGATAGAATCTGTAGTTCGTACAGTATAAAAATCATTATGTCTATGGAGAGTCCTCATAAGGATAGCAGATTTCAATTTTCAGATAATGACATGTGTGTGTGTGTGTGTGTGTGTGTGTGTGTGTGTGTGTGTGTGTGTGTGTGTGTGCGTGCTCCTATTTACATCCTAACTTTTTGGCCACTTTCTGTGTTACAAAGATGTCAGTTGAATGTAAAAGGAAATGTGTCCATGTGGTGTGTGTGTAGGGGGAGGTCATGTGGACTTTGATGATTTCTGTGAATTAATGGGGCCCAGGATGCTAGCTGAGACGGCACATATGGTCGGTCTAAGGGAGCTGCACTGCGCTTTCAAACAGGTGATTATGCACTCTCAAGTTCCCTTCAAAGGGAGCCTACTTTAAAGTGTTCATTAAATAGAGAACATAAAAGCCCACACCCATAAAATCTTCCATATATTGCACCTATCCCCATCCCATTACTAATATTTGCTCTTCTTAAAAAGAAACCTCTCCTTACCTCTCTCTCTCAGTTTGATTGTGACGGTGATGGACGGATCACCTTTGAAGAGTTAAAGGAGTCCACAAAGACGCTGCTCGGGGAGAAACTGAAGAAGGGAGAACTGGAAGAGATTCTGATGGACATTGACCTCAACGGAGATGGGAATGTGGACTTTGATGGTAAGGAAGGCAGTACAGCTCCCTGCAGTCAAAAACAGCATAGCTCACCAGGCTTCTTAACAAGCTTAAAGGGATAGTTGACCTAAAAAATGTTTTACTCACCCTCATCTTGTTTCAAACACATAAGACTTTTTTTCTTCTTCTGTGAAACACAAAATGAGATGTTAGGCACAATGTTAGCCTGAGTCACCATTCACTTTCACTTTATCTTATTCCATATAGTGTAACTAGGGTTGACACATGTCCAGGATTTTCAAGGATAGTCCCGGTTTTTGTCCATCCTGGAAAATTTTAATTCCATTCCGGTATGCAAAATGTCTCGGAATATTTTCCCGACGCGTTCACACATATGAACCCTTGTTTATAAGCACACTATGCAAGGAGGATTCTCACATGAATCATAAGAAAGTCTGATTAATTTTAGTGAACTGGTTTGTTCGGATGATTGAGATTGAGTTTTTTCACTTTTAAATTTAGTCTAGTTACTATAATGCTTTAATGTTCTGGAAAACATGTCCAAAAACGGAATGTCCTTCCTTTTACTGTAACACCGTGTCCTAACCAGATGCGACACGACGCCGCGGCTTAAAAAGTCTTGCTCTCTTCAGTTGGCGCTGTCTCACACACACACACACACACCAGTTCAGATTCTGAATGGCAGACCGGTTCATTCCAGCTTTCCGCTTCCCTGTTATGTGGAGATCGTCGAAAATAACAACAGAAGTACAGTGTGAACATAAATAATCATAACAGACTGAATAAGGATGTGATTCATAAAGTAACTTTGCCCTGTGTATGTGTGTGATTGTGTATTTATCCCCTCTGGGTTTGCCGTACAAAGCGAATGCCCATACGGAACTTCAGTGAGAAAATGAGTTGCGTTCAATGAGTTGCATTTTTGGAGTAAATGTTTATGTACATTTATTTGTTTCCTTTGGTTTAAATGTAAGGATGTTTACAGTATATATATATATATATATATATATATATATATATGTTACATAAAATGTTAGTTGAAAACACTGTTAATGTCTTGCAGTATTATATTTTCAGCTCACATTTTCGTAAAGAGTAAGTTTTAATTCAAATAATTTCATTACCAAAATAATCTTCTTTTTCTTGTCGTCCTCGTTATTGTTGATGAAATAAAAATACCCCTTAACATTTTTGTCATTACTTTCATTAACGAGATTAACGGAATAGGACGGTTTTCAAATAGCATTAGTCATTAATTCTTTAATGTATGCAGTATTTTGACCGCACTTAATAGAGTGTGCTGCAGCACCCCCAGCACCCCTACTTCCCGCGGCTATGGTAATTTGTGTAGCCAAATGGTTTCAAAAATAAGATTGGGGTTATATCTGGGGTTTTCCCCCTTTGAACACACTGATACCAATGCTGGATCTTGTTCTGAAAGTGGACTGACTACATTTTAACCATATTCCTGCTTCATATTTACTCACATTTTTTAAAACTAGGTTAACATTACATTTGAACTTTGAGCACCCTCTTATCATCCCAGATGTGTATGACTTTCTTTCTTCTGCAGAACACAACGAAGATTTTAGAAGAATATTTCAGCTCTGTAGGTCCATATAATGCAAGTAAACGGTGACCAAAATTTTTAAGCTCCAAAAAGCACATAAAAGCAGCAGAAAAGTAATCTATAAGACTCAAGGGGTTTAATCCATGTCTTCTGAAGTGATCTTTAAGATTTTGGGTGAGAACAGACCAAAATGTAACTAGGTCATTTCGGCTTTGAAACTTTTGAAAAATAAAACATACTTTTACAAATATCTTTATGTTTCATCATTAAAGGGACATTTTTATTAGTCATACTCAAGGAGCTCTTAAAATACCTAACAAGCTAAATGACTAAAAAAAGCAGATGTCCATCTAGTTAAATGGGCATGGTCATGGTGGAATATAACAGAGTGGGCAATAACGGGGTGGACATTCAGTGAATAATCAGCCACTGCATGGTCTGTGAATGATATCTAGCAAATTTGGAAACTTATATTGATAATTTATTTCTGTTAACAGTAATTTATTGAATTTGTAAAATTACATTAATTTCCCGTATATCTTCCCATAACAGGGTGGACATGTTATGCTTGGCCACATATGAATAACACCAGAAAATAAAGGAAAACATAAATAAAACAAAAGAGTTATAAACTCGAAATAACTAAAAATAATTTTGCTGAGTGGCTGATCTACACCTCCAGTGTGTGTGATTTCATTTCATAGCATATATCTTTAATTAAAGGTCATAGTATCATGACATAAAAGGGTGGACAACAAATCAAGGGACACACAAAAAACCTCCACGATCAGTGTTAAAATTACACATTTACCACAAATGAATACATGTTAGTGTATTGTATGCATACACTTTGTATTTATTGTATGCATGGGGAAAAAAATTGAAATCCAATGATTTAGCACTTATTTTTCTCAAATATCTTTGATGTGCAGCTCTGGGGACATGAGGAAATGACACAGTGAGATAGTTGAAAATTATTTCAGTTAACTTTGGACACACAGCAGTGTGTAACATTATAAATTATCTTAATTCTTTTCACCAAGCCAATTAAAATTGTAATCGGGTGAAATTAAACAATACCGCAACTTGTACTGGGAACTTAAATGTTACCAAATTGTAGGAATGACCCAAATAATTTTTCACTGTGCATCTTGCCATTGCAATCTCTAGGCACGATCATGATTTCTAGCTCGATTACACTTTCTAGTGATTGATGCATGCCCAGAGCACTAGATGGCGCTAGAAAATGTAATCGAGGTTGAAATCATGATAGCCAAGGAGACTGCATATTTCGAGATATATAGTGAAAAAGTTCTATATTTTGGACTATTCTCACCCAAAATTAAACCACTGGAATTTTATGTATTACTATTATGCTGCCTTTGTGTGCTTTTTTGAGCTTCAAAGTTTGGGGCGCCATTCACTTGCATTGTATGGACCTACGGAGCTGATAAATTCTTCCAGAAATCCACTTAACTAGATGATGACAAAGTACTTAGGCTACATAAACAGACAATTATAAAACATTGTTTTTGAACCGCAAGGTGAAAAAAATAAATAAATAAAAAATAACGGTGAAAAAAAAAAAAAAAGTGTCTCATTTCCTTCCTGAGCCTAAGTCTTAATTTTTTTTTAAGAGGAAAAAATATATATATATTTTTTAAGAGAGAAAACATTTTTTCTTTTTTTTTTTTTTTTTTTTGAAGAGAGAAAAAAAATTTGGAAGAGAGAAAAACAATTTATTTTTTTGAGAAAACAAAAATTTAAGAGAAAAAAAATTGGAAGAGAGAATTTTTTTTTTTTTTTTTTTTTTTTTTTTTTTTTTACATAATTTTTTTCCACCTTGCGGATCAGGGCTTCCTTAGAATTCTAATCAGACAACCGGACAATTCATCAAGTTGTTACGTCGCTTGGCCGCAGGCTCATTCATTTGCCAGGTTAAAATCACTGCAACACACAGACTCTCGTGGGTTATTGCTTTATTAATTAAAAGTGTTGTCTCTTTTTTTCTTCCAGAGTTTGTTAGGATGCTGTCTATTCGGTAGCTGAATGGTTTTTCCATACCTGTCAACTCAAGCATGGATCATCAAACCACCTATGCTGTCACTCAAAGTTGTTTAATACTTTGTGTATAAACTGCCATGAGTATATTTATGTGGCAAATGTACAGAGTAGATATTTGTATTAAATAAACTAACATTCGATGTGACTGGAAAAGAATGTTCTGGTGTTTTAGAGCCTGAATGGCAAATTATCTAATCAGAACAGAGAACAAATATGAGTTATAAAGCATCTGCTATTGCACAATCAGTGACACTGTGCTGCCACCTATTGGAGATTTATACGTAGGCTGCTTATACATATTATGTATCAACCCTTTAAGAGTGCATCTCGGCTCTTTAGTGACCCGGGACCTCATTCCACCCCCTGTACCTTATCAATGTTTTGGAGTTATGCCCACACATCTTTAGTATTCCTCAGACTTTCTCTTCTGAATAGTGTAACAACAAGAAAAATAAATTGTTGCAAATTATTTATTTTTTAAATAACTGCTTAATTACCAAAAGTGTATAGGGTCAATAAAGAACCTAGACATTTGTGATAGTGTCAGGTTTTTTTTTTTTTTTTTTTGTACTTTCTTAAATCTAATTATTTTAATGATTATTTCATATCTAGATAAGTTTACTAACAAAGGATATCTATGTTTTATTACAAGAAAAATTAGTATTATATTCATACAAATGACTACTATATCACATTGAATTTCTACGTGACTATGGTGAATTATCAGTATCCCATATGCGTGTACATATACATATTATACATGCTATTTCTTAATCAAGGTGGCACTGATGTGTCAGTGACTGACATTTGACATTGCTATTTGATGAAGAAACAACATTGAAGTAAACTATAGCAAGTACAACACATGAACAGTATGATTTGGCTACTCTATTGAAATGATGCTAGTTGCGCATCTATTTAGACTCAAAAAGTGCCTGAGAAAATACAAATGTGTATCTTATGTGTTATGTGTAGCTCAATATGTTTCACAGCCAGTTGCGTCTCATGAAATTTCAGTGAAATAATGAATCCTGTTCTAGATCTGATGCTTTATTTTTCAGATATTGATGAGATGATGCAACCAAAGTCTATCACAATATATTCTATTCTATTATTTTCTAATTGTCTTCTAAATGTGACACTATCTGGGCACTTTTTAGATCTATTTGTGATAGATAGATATACAGTACGTGCTGGGTCTCTATATACCCCAATATGTAATAATGTTTGGCAAAACACCCATGCATTTAAGGGTTAAATATGTAAGAATGATAATGAATCAAAACAAAGCACAGATACAATGAAAAAATGTGCATTTTATTTGAAAATTGACAACTTAAATATTTGAGCAAAGAAATATATATATATAAAAAAAAATATTTTTCAAAACAAAATGATTTACATAAAACAAAGCTAATATTTGACATATTTTACACACTGAAAAGGATTTTGGCCAAGAGGCGAATGAAGTAAATTAAACCACAGAATTATTTCTCCAGAATGCAAAAACCTAAGCCGATGCATTATACCATGGGAGCCGAATGCAACAAGATATTATAAGGCAAAAGTTTGTCTGCACACAAGCATCACACAGCTATGAGCTAAAGAGTTTGCATTAAACAGTCAGTATTCAGAATGCTTGCTGGATCTCCTTTCAGTATGATGCAAGTAGCAACCATATAGACTGTTCTGATCCATCAGTCCAATTATTGCAAGTTCCCCTTTACAATTTATTTTGTACAAACATAGTTAAAATACACTGATATGACAACTAGGCCTTTAAACTGACAAGTTGTAGTGGATCTGACAAAGAGTGTAGCTTGTACCTAAAAGTGACACTTATTATTTTTATCTTTTTTGCTTTTTTATTTGCAAACCAACAGCAAATCTACAGTAAATTTGAGGCTAAACTACTGAGACCTAGAAGTACATTTGGAAGTCCTAATCATGAGTGCATGTCCTCGGCAGAAATAAATAGATAAGAAAAACAATATTGTCAGCACTTTTAAGCAAAAATTTATAGACAGAATAGGACTGTGCAAGCGTCAATATCGTCCAGTACTGCAAAAGTAATGCAAAATTAATACAAGCGCATCTTTGATCGGGTTCTTTCAGTCTTAGGCAACTCAGCTGCTGTGCAACAACAACCTCTTGTGCATGCTTGACAGTTATGGTGACGGAAAGCTTGGATGAAGGCTCTGAAGTGAGATTTCTAACTTTTGTTTATCCAGGGTTTTAAGTGAAATAAAATGGAAAAGATATATGAAGATGCCAAAAATGTCTTGTAGCATTAAAGATGTTGTCTATTTCAACACACACACAAAAGCATGACATGATCATGTCTTAAATGTTGGAATGCTCTCCAGCAATATTTCTGCACACAAAGCACTGTATGGAGGCTTTGGGCATCAGAAGAATATTTTAAGTTGATTGTTTTGCCAAAAGGAGATCTGACAGATTGTTCGACGGACTTAATAAATTGTACATGAGGGGATTTTGTCTAACACTCATCTTCAACTTAAATCAGTGTTCAAAAAACAGATAAAAACTCTTAAAGGAATATTTCATCATTTACTCACTGTAATGTCATTTCAAACATATATGACTTTTTTCTTCAGCCTAACACAAAAGTAGTGTTGTGCAGGTGTCTTGGTCGCTATTTTCCATATAATGAAAGTGAAGTGAAGAGGATTTGGTGCTAATAAAATCCACATAGACATAACAGAATTCCTTTACAACAATGCTCTCTGAGGTAAGATGGTGATGAACAGATTAGTGTGACACCATGGAAATCACTTCATTCTTAAAACTCTTGGCATGAGTTACATCTGACCCCAGATCAGATGGAAGTCTGTTCAGGGGTTTCAGTCGAGTCTCCTTGGAATCTCATCAGTTCTTCATCAGAATCCAATGTGTGTAAGGAAGCTCTAGCCACTGGGGAGGTTCTGCAGGTAGGTGAGGATGTGTTGGATCTTGACTAGTCGTTCTTTTAGAGTTGTCATGGAAAGGACAGACAGCTGATAACGAGGATCGACAGGAAGAACAGCTAGCAGCCACCAACAGCACGCTGGACCATTTGGTGTGGCCTGCAAAACAGAGCAACAGTGTGTTCAGTCTTAGCGTAGTCTTGAAATGCTTAAATTCATAACAGGCTTGTAATAAAGATACATTAATGTGGTCGTCATATGCATTTTTCTGTTATATAATTTTTTCCCCTTATAAGGTGAGTATAGTCTTTCTTTTTTCTTTTCTTTTTTTGGCACCAAAATTAATAGCTAGTAATTTAGTTTTCCATGACCATTTTCCACCCTCTATACAGCCCTTAGAATTTCAAGTAAATTTTTGCTGCTGTGCCTTTAAAAAACGCTCTTTGCATGTGAAATGAGAAACTGCATTTTGCTCTCCTAAGACACATGCTGTGAGTTTTCCTCTGGGTCCAAGATCAAGGACACTTTTTATTCCTCACGATATGAATCTAACATTTCATGCTTGGTTTCGTAAAAGAGAAACAATCAGCTGAACTTAATTTTGACAAACTAACTTGAGCATGTTCCTAAAATCAACCTATGTTCTTACCAAGAAATCATGGGACGTTTTGGCCAATCAAATCTTAGTCACCAAATAAGGACAGGCTATCCTTCTCTTACACAACCATAACCTCTGTTATCATTCAGAGCAATCCTTTCCTCTTCAGGACAACCCACTAATATGTTTACAAGACTTTGTGTGTACATGTGTGTGTGTGTATTTGTGCCTGTTTGTGAAGGCGGTCAAATTCACTTCCGCTCTTTCTGACACACTTATGATGTAACTGCATTTCTGATCTTATCCAAGCACAACCTTGACTGCACTTTCACCTACTTATTCCCGCCCAATCTGTTATAGAAGAAAAGTGGGTGGGGATTCTCTGTGTAGTGGGGATTAATAGAGCGGGAATTACCTGGATATCAGCCTCTCTCTCAGGCATTGGGCCAAAATGCTGCAGGATCTGGTTCCTGAAACGGTTCTCCAGGTTTTGGAACCATTTGCGGGCCTGGTCGTAAACCTGATCATGCAACACTTGTAGATTCTCTAACTCTTCCTCGTCATTTACCTGTAAAACAAAAAATGACATTACTTTTTTTGACACGGTATCTTTAATACAGATTGACCAATATTGCTTTTTTTGTGAACTATACAATACTGAATATACAGTACTGTGCAAAAGTCTTAGGCACATAAGATGCTTCACAAACACATTTGTCTTAAAATGGTTATTTATATTTTCAGCTTTAGTGTGTCAATAGGAAATATACATTTTAGACTCCCAAACATTTCTTTTGTAAACAGAATAGAAGAACAGGGAGCCCTGCAACAGATGTCATGGTCCCCACCGAGACCCCCACTGAATATTGAGTCAGTCTGGGATTACATGAAGAGACAGAAGCAATTGGAGACAGCCTAAACAGATAGAAGAACTGTGGCGAACTCTCCAAAAAGCTTGGAACATCCTATCTGCCAACAACCAAGAAAAACTGTGTCCAGGTGTACCTAGGAGAATTGGTGCTGTTTTTAAGGCAAAGGGGGCCACACTAAATATTGATTTAGCTTTTTTTTATGTTTACTAGACTTTGTATGACATTAAGTGATACATGAAAACTATTTATGGCATTATTTTTGAAGACATCCTCACTATGCAACATTTTTCACAAGTGCCTAAACCTTTTGCACAGTACTGTATTTCAGTTTAATTGTCGAATAACTGATTTTTATAACAGTTTTTTTAATCAGCGATGACAAAATAATTATTAAACTACAACAATAAAAACATAATATACATTATTAATATTTTAATAATGATGATAACAAAAACAATATTACTGTTGACAAAGTCAATTATATTATTAATATATTATTTCACCTTTTATCGTTAGACCCAATATTAAGGAACCAATTAATGATTAAGTAGAAACGTGTGAGTATCAGTAAAAAAAAAATATTGGTCTCTAATTTTTAATTAGCCTACATTTAGCAGAAGCTTTTATCTAAAGTGACTTGACAAATAAGGAACATAACAAAAAAAACTTAACTTAAAACGCATCTGTTTGTCAAACAAAACTGGTGAAGGACATATGGTTTCTAAGATACTTTTTTCCCTGTGGATCTTTCCGTATTTTATACCTTTTATAAGCAATTCTCTAGATTTCGTTAATTATTGTAATCTAACGTTCCACTAGTTGTGTCTACCTTCATATCCTTCAGATACTCAATGTTGGCGATACAATATCCGTCTCTCATTCCGCGCGAGAGAACGCGAAATCTCTTCCCGCCAATTGTATCCACGACAGAGCGCCCGTCTGGGAGAAAATGTACACTGCGAATCTGGAGCATGCAGCCGTAGTCCACAAACCTTCAAAAGTAATATAGAAAAATATAAATCAACTATGTACACAACCGACAGATATAATCTCACAGTTCCATAAGAACACATAAGCACATTTACCCTTTCTGGGGGTCGTTGATGCACATGCCAAACTGACGTGTGCCCGTTTCCATGCAGCGTCGGATCATGAGACGGTATCGTGGTTCAAACACATGGAGGGGGCAAGGCACAGTGGGGTAGGCCATGGTACAGACGAAGATGGGCACATTCTTTGTTAAACTAGTAAGAGACAAAAAAAAAAAAAAAAAAAAAGCTATTACTTTACCTTTGCTGGCTGTACACACAAAAACAAACATGCAGCTTGACCAATGTAGTTTGATTCATGAAAAAAATTACTCTCATGAGCTGATTCTTTTAATGAATCAGTTAAAAGACACAATTTCTTGAGTTAGCATTTGAATGTTTTGAATCATTTTAACTAATAATTTACTGAATCTGTCAGAGATGTTACTGAATTGACATCAGACTTTCTAACTAGACTGCAATTCATCATAGCTTTCATTCACGTCCGACTCCAAATGAATACCATATGATAATGGTTACTATATGTACTAAACCCTCAAATGGACCACATTATGAAAATGTGGTTTATAAAGCTTAAATCAGTATAATTACTGTCTGCTTGCTCATCTTATTAATAACCAGGGAGGTTGTTCCAGATGTATAATTTCTGTTGGTTTGTTTGTTGTATATAAAGCTTTTTTAAGTGTTTAAGCTTAAAGTAACCCTTTCAAGTGATTTTAATAAGGAAAATGTAGAAAATTTCACTAAATAATTTGGGGAAATTAGCTTAAAAAAGGTGAGTTAAGCCGAAAGGTGGGTAGTCTGCATCCCTGAATAACAGAGTTTTTTTTATTTATTTTTTTATAAATGGCATACAAGTAATAAAAACAAAAAAAAATGGCAAAAACACTGGTGTGTGTATGCTTACTCAGAGAGCTCTTTTGTTTCCTCCATGTGCAGTTTTAATCTCTCTGAATGCTCCTTGGATAGATACTGCATAATGATGTTATCCAGCACTCGTGTGATTGTGTACTTTCTAAAGGCAAGATACTTTACAGAGAACCCAAGAGAACAGCAAGAGACAGAAAAAGAAAAGAGAAATACATAGGAGCGATTACGCATCTTCAAATGGCTTAAAAACAAATTTAAAGTCTGAAAAAGGCATATTCAAGTTACGCAATGAATTTGCTATACGTTTAACTGGAAAAGATTTCACAAAGAGATTTAAGACAAACTACCTCTTTGAGACTTTCTTTGCAGAGAGGGCACTGCGGGTTATGGTCTAGACAACGCTCCAGACAGTTTTTACAGAAGGTGTGACCACAGGGTGTTGTGACAGGCTGATAGAACAATCTAGAAAAGAGAAGGAGATGAAGTTGAGCTACAAAAAAAAAAAAAAAAAAAAAACAAACACCAAGCTGACTGGCACTTTCAATTTTAGTGTGGTGCAAAACCAGATAGCGTGACAGCAAGCACGCTTAGATTGAAACTTAGATAATGAATTTGCTCTCTGACAGCCCAGGTGTTTTTGTTTTCTGAGGGATGCTGTCTAAGGCAACATTAGTTTGTCTTCCTTGAGGCCACATAAACACAGCAGTTAATACAATTGTCACTCCTCTTTTGAGTAAGGGATAGTTCACCCAAAAATGACGATTCTGTCATCATTTACACACCCTTATGTTGTTCCAGACCCAATGTGCCAGGGCTCGACATTAATGCTTGTCTGCTTGTCCGGGACAAGTGGATTTTTAAAGGGGCAAGAGAAAAGAATTTTCCTTGTCCAACCGGACAAGCAGCCTGATTAAATAGGTTTTTTGCTGAACTTCAACCTGTTAATTTGTAATAATGTTGCTACACCTATATAAAAAGAGCAATCTCTGCAAACAAGTGACGAGATTAAGCTTTCCCTCCTGTTTTTGAACAACGAAGCACACTATAGTGCTACGCGTGACATTGGATTGATCTGAATTTGCCTCATCACATCGTGCGGCTCATATTACAGCATCTTTCACTAGAGGCAGAAATAGCAAAAAATGCTTTGTGCACCACTGAACTACTCAGCTTCAGGGTGAAGAGAAATGCATAAAACAGCAACTTCATCCTTAAACACCCGTTACATCTGTTATCTCCATCTCTCTAGAGCTCCATCTGACATATACCGGTATTTTTTCTTCCTTTTGAATAATATAAGTAGGCCTATGTACTGATTTACGTAATATAAATAATATACATACATCTTTAAAACATCATATACATACATACATATATATATATATATATATATATATATATATATATATATATATATATATATATATTATTTTATTTTTTTTTCTCCACCAACAATAACCCTACATTGCACGTTTTTATTTTCAAAGTAAAGTTAATCAAAACCTATTGGTTATTTGAGGGTGTTAGGTCAATTCTGTTCTTTAGCCAGATCTTAAAAAGGAATTTATGTCCAGACCTTAAATAAATATTAAATACCCCTGAATAATTTAATATAAACAAACACACATTATTAACAGTGTTTTCTTTTTCATGTTAACATATTAGTTACAATGAAAGTGTAGGGTAAGAAAAATCTGGAAAAATGTTTGGCCCCCATAGAGTTTTCATCTGGATAATCTGGCCTCTGAAGATAGTAGTAGAAGAGCCCTGCCATATAGTAACCCCCTGTGACGAGGGCGTGGCCGGGCCATGAGTTGCCCCAGTCAGTGCCAGGTGTGCATCCTCACGGCCTGGCCACGCCCTCCTCATCAACACACCTCCAAATTTATTTATTTTTAAATAAACATATGATGCGAACAAAAGCGGTCTCAGAGTATGTATATATGTGTGCATATATATATATAAATAAATGTTCATAAACATAACGGATTTAGCAGCAAGGTTCCATCTTTCAGGATTTCATCTGTCAATTTTCTGTGCATTTTGTCAACTTTAGTCTGGTGAGCATTGACTTGAACTCTTAAAGGGAAAGTTGACCCAAAAAATAAAATACTACTATCATAACTTACTCACCTGATGTATCGCAAACCCATATGACATTCATCCATGGACCACAAAAGATTTTAGGCAGAATGTTAGTCTCAGTCACCATTCACTTTGTATGAAAGTTAAGATGAATGAAAGTGAATGGTGACTGCGAATATCATTCTGCCTTTTATATTTCATTTAAATCTCTCTTTTCTGTTGGATTGGAACAACATAAGGTTGAGTAATCATGACAGAGATTAAATTTCTGGGTGAACTATACTTTTAATGACCTGTTAAGTATTTGATTTGCCAAGAACAACAATGTAAATGTAAGCTGGTACATCATTTTGTCACATCTTGCTGGGAAACAAGTGACTGAATAAGAATATTGATGGGAATATTGTTTCTCAAAAAATTATATTTACACCACAGCTGAAAAAATGATGTTTTTTTCTCTCCGGACAATTAACTTTTTATTCTGACAAGTGGATGACCAATTTACTTGTCCAAAGGACAAGCACATGACAATCTTTAATGTCAAACCGTTTGTGCACTGTTCAAGTGATTTGTAACACAAGCTATTCTAAGATTCTTCTTAAGAATGAACTGGGTTCAGTTCTACATGTTCTCTTTCTAGTGTTTGACTTCTAAAAACACACATGTCTCTCACCTCATGCAGAGGGAGCATTCAAAATCATTTGGGTCCAGCAGGTCTTTTGGCAGGGTTCGATGGGACTTGGTTTCCTCTGTAACCACAGGAGTAGAAGTGCTGCCAGTCACTGAAGAAGAAAGGCCATAGAGAGGACGGAAAGGAGAGATGAGGACACCACTTTATATAGGGCAAAATCTATTGTTTTATCATTAAAAAAACTTCACAAACTTTCTTTTTGTGAAATGTTTAGTTTGAAAAGTGTGCTTGTGCTAAGTTGGTTTGATATGTTATTATTTAATCCAATGACAATCATACATTTAAATGTTGCTTAATTATCAAAATATTTTTTTAGACAATTGTAGACTATGACCAGCACCAACACTGATTGCAAGGTTGAAAAGGGTCATTGAAAAACTACAGACCATTTAGGTTTGATTGTCATACAAATGTTCTATCAATAAATAATTTGCACGGCCTTTTAAATGAACATGAAGTTAAAGGATCACGCTAAACACTGTCATGTGGTATAACTGCGTATTGGCATTACACGCCTATTTGTTAGGCAAGACCACTTACCTACATGCTTTTTATATTTACTGCCATGGCTGTAAGCCACGCCAGGCCCTGCTTCAGACACAGAAAGCTTCCTTTTAAGTAGTGCCCCCTTTTCTGGGTCACCCAACTGAGGGGCGGAGCTAACTCTTTTAAGACCCTCCTCTACAGCCCCGACCATCCCGTGAGCACAAAGGGAGTGAGCTCTACTCAGGCCAGATCGCTCTAAACATTCACTTTGACCTGGTTTCTGCAAACATGGAAAAAAAAATCAGGTGTTAAAGGTATTTTTAACCAAGAGCACTTAATGAATCCTCACTAAATGCACTTACTATTTAACAATAAAAAATAAAAAAATAATAAAAATGTCCGTCTCTTCTTCTACACTAGATTCTATACTACTCTAGCCACTTAAACTTGGCAGTGCGATACTGCAGATTTTGTTGACTTTTGTATGACAAACTGCTTGCTATGTTCCTCATTTGTAAGCTGCTGTGGATAAAAGCATCTGCTAAATGACTAAATGTAAATGTATTTGCAGAACAACTGACTATTAAGTGCTGCTAATGTCACTGACTTGGTATCTAGTTATAGAACAAATACTATTGCTAAAATAAAAATAAATAAAAAAGACAATATTGATACACCGTGTCCTAACCAGATGCAAAGCGATAAGATTCCAGCAACAAGCAATTTGTCTGTCCACCATGAACGTGATAATGCTGTGCGATGTGGCACAATCACAGCCAATCAGAACATATTTTATGTTTAATGTACAGTTATGAGGAGCGAGATTTTGGACCAATGAGATTTCATAGTGGGTGGGGCTATCCCGGATGACACCGCAGATATAGAAACCAAGTGATCTACAGAATGGACAGTCGCTTGTTGCTTGTCATGGTCGCAGCTAGTTAGGACACAGTGTAATAGTTTAGAACAAAACTATTTCCAATTCAAGATGGTGAAGGATGGGCAGCTTACCTCTGAGGTTTTAGGGGGCAGATGGGCGGATACCGCTCGTTGGGTGTGCTGGTTTTGGTCCTGGCCCTCGGTTGCCAGGGTTTTACAGCGCAGGTGAGGGGAGGTGTTCTGGGCTGACTCTTTCAAACCCACCTTCACATTTTCACAGGCTGGAGATAACAGGTCATGCAAAATCTAAGAAATGGAGAACAAAGAACATGGAACAGAACAATTTAGAACACTGGGATATTTTGAGGTTTAGTACACAATGCAGCTAAGAATAAGGTGAGCCGCTTCTTTAATTTAATTAATTCATAAAGATAAAGTATTTTCATAAGGTACACTACTCATAAAATTCAATGAATGCACAAATCTCTAAAGGTAGAGCAAACAATTATTTTGTTTGTGTTTATTCAAATGGATCAAATATATAAAATGATCTATTTTTACCTGATATATGCCCTAATAAATAATAAGTATTTTTAATTTAAATAACACCAGTTCATTTAGATGTTACCACATGAAGTACATTATTAACTTGCAATTTCCTGACAAAGAATTTACAGTGTAGCCTAATCTCCATTACACCACACTATATTTCAAGGTCTTCAGTATGATTGCTACCATGGGCCACTGTGATGTTACTACTGTGATGTTAATTTCACACCTCATAACTCCATCTCTGACTTTCTCATAAAAGTTGACCTTGATGGCAGTAGTCACATTGTTCATGGATGTCTAAATTATTATTGACAGCTCTGTGGTTAGTAGGGTGCAAAACCACAGGAGGTCAGTCAGCCCAGAAGCCAGACTATGCTGTGTATGTTGGCCTATACCGTTCTTGATTTACACACTGGAGTGATGTTCAGAACAAGTTAAACAGCCCTGTCAGTACTGGGAATATCTGACTCTGTCTTTAAAACACAAACCAAATAATTATATTGGACCTCGAGACAATTTAAGACTTAGGAGGAGCTTTGAGGAGCTTCTAAAATATAGAGTTTATAAAGAAGGCCTTAAAAATACATTTGTCAAGGATTATTTAGCCTGTGCCTGTCTGATTATATAAACTAACCAACTAACATGTAAAAGCAGGCCTGTTTTTGTTTGAAAGAATATAGTTTTGTAGATCCATCAACGTACAAAGGGTTTGGCCTGATACATCACCAAATCCAACAAAATATCCATTCAAGTCTCTACATGTAATGTAAGCACAACCTAATCTTGCTTGCATCTTTTTGCTAAGAATTAAATATGAACATGAATACAGAAAATTGTTTTTTTTTTTTTTTTTTTTTTAAGTTGCGGTCACACCAGACTTCGCACTCTATTCACTCCCATTCAAACGCACCTGAACACGGGAGACTGAAAATGCAGGCTCATGCAAAGAAATTTTTTATTACTCTGCATACCAAAGTTAAAGTTTTGTGAACTCTGTCTGACCTGCAACATCGAGTAAAAGTAAACACACCTAATATAACTGCACAAGAGCATATGTGAAATAAGTGCTTTAAACCTTTCTTAAAACACACTCACAAAAATGCAATCTGAATAATACACAGATTATGCAATGCTCACAGTGCCTTTTTGTTTGCTTAGGCAGAAAGTCACAAGGCTTCACTCATCATATTGAATGTATATAATTTAATTATAGACTGTTCTATTGATAATAAACATCAGTTTGGCCACAGCACATTAAAATGTATTATGGCTGAAATGTAACCCTTTCAGGATACAAATAACTATAACATGTACCGTCACACTTGACATGTAAGTGTCATGAAACCTTAAAAAGGTTAACATATATGTACAATTATAGCACTCATTATGTTTACTGTTAAGGGCAAAGTGGATATTTTCTTTTAAAAATTAGCCATTTTGTTCTTCTGGTTTCATGACACTTTAATCAGTCCTGTCTCCAGTGTATTGACCTCTAAAATCTGTAATGCCTTTGTATCAATGCTATCATGAGACTGTACCAACTGTGCCAACAAATGGCTTTATTTAGTGCACAATGCTAAATAAACAGAATGTGAAGCCACCGTTGAGCCCGTACACTTGCATGCTCTCAAGCAGATGACTTTCACCGGAGTGGTGCACTGCCCTACAAAGCTATAAAATAGATAAAAATGATATAAAATATACAGTATTAAATAGTCTCACTCGGTTTTCTCTAAAACTGATCATAGTTAAGTCAAACCCATCTGTCACAGGACAGAGCACAGTCAACGAGAACCGATATTTAGCTCTATTTTGGCTAAGTGTGCAGTTACAGCCTTTTGACTTTGCAGGGCAGTACAGCATGAGCACGTGACAGACAACTTAAATAGCTTCTCCCTTTTGAAAGTTAATAGTATTATTCAGCAACATAGTAATTATAAGTTCTACAAATATAGTCGATAATAAAGCAGTTTTTGTCCAATTATTATCAAAAATGTTATTATTTATTGCAAAGCCTCATCTATGGAGTTGGCTGTGGCAATAAAACACTTTAGTGCTAAAATCCAAGACTACACATCAATGAAATGCAATACCACTAAGCACCCCTTAAAGAGACAGTGTGCAGACTATATCATGATATTACTCAAAATTTCAATCCATATCTAATTATAAATCACAATGCATGGCTTTACTGAATCATCAACCAAAATTTATCTCACCCTACATCAGCCTCTAAAAACTATAGATTATATAACCAAAAGAGAGAAATTCATTTTACCAATTCCACCTCTTGTTTGGCTTGGTGGAAGTTTTCATCCATAGCCAAACATTGAAGGAAGACTTGCAGAGACTCATCTACATGACCCATCTCTTGGAGAATCTTTGCTTTGCAGAAATATCCCTGCAAGAAAGAGAGAGAGAGAAAAAAAAAAAAAAGAGTGAGCCGAGGGTTTTCTGGGTTGATCTGATCAGTATACTTGATAGTCTAGCCCTGTTAACTGGCCTGACTGCTAACAACATATCTAGACACTCTTTCATCCTCTGTAACACACACAGCAAGCATATAAATAGACAAACACACAAGTGACCCACATTTTATCTCCTTATCCCCACCTGGCTCCTTATATCACTTGTCAGCTTGGCAAATATTCTATAATTGCTTAATTATGTGATTAACACAACAGCATCCCTTTACAGGGCTTTGAAATGACAAACATTTTCAGTAGTGTCCTCCACGTGTGGTTAATATAATTAATCTAAGAACTATTTCAAACCCCTTAATTTTTTCACATTTTGTAATGTTGCAGCCTTATGCTAAAATGCTTTAAATTATCATCCTTTTTTTCACATCAATCTACACTCCATACCCCATAATGACAAAGAAAAAACCAGATTTTTGATACCTTCGCAAATTTATTAAAAATAAAAAAACAGAAATATCACATTGACATAAGTATTCAGACCCTTTGCTATAACACATGAAATTTAGCTCAGTTGCATCCCATTTCTCTGGATCATCTTTGAGATGTTTCTACACTTTGACTGGAGTCCACCTGTGGCAAATTCAATTGATTGGACATGATTTGGAAAGGCACACACCTGTCTATATAAGGTCTCACAGGTGAAAATGCATATCAGAGCAAAAACCAAGCCATGAAATTAAAGGAACTGCCTGCAGAGCTCAGAGACAGGATTGTGTCGAGGCACAGCTCGGGCGAAGGCTACAAATAAAATTCGGCTGCACTGAAGGTTCCCAAGAGCACAGTGGCCTCCATAATTTTTTTTTTTTTTAATGGAAGACATTTGGAACAACCAGGACTCTTCCTAGAGCTGGCCGCCCGGCCAAACTGAGCAATCAGGGGAGAAGGGCCTTGGTAAGAGAGGTGACCAAGAACCCAATGGTCACTCTGTTTGAGCTCCAGAGATCATGTGTGGAGATGGGAAAAACTTAAACAGTGTCAGCGTGGCCAGACGGAATCCTCTCCTCAGTGCAAGAATTTGCAAAAAAGCACCTAAAGGGCTCTCAGACAATGAGAAACAAAATTCTCTGGTATGATGAAACTAAGACTGAACTGTTTGGCCTCAATTGCAAGCATCAAGTCTGGAGGAAACCAGGCATCGCTCATCACCTGCACAATACCATCCCAACGGTGAGATATTTTTCAGCGGCAGAGACTGGGGGACTAGTCAGGGTTGAAGGAAAGCTGAACATAGCAAAATACAGATATATCCTTAATGAGAACCTGGTCCACAGTTCTCAGGACCTCAGACTGGGCTGAAGGTTCACCTTCCAACAGGACAATGACCCTAAGCACACAGCCAAGACAACACAAGTGGCTTAGGGACAACTATGTGAATGTCCTTGAGTGGCCCAGCCAGAGCCCAGACTTGAACCCAATCGAACATCTCTGGAGAGACCTGAAAATGACTGTCCACTGATGGTCCCCATCCAACCTGACAGAGCTTGAGAGGATCTGCAGAGAAGAATGGCAGAAAATCCCCAAATCCAGGTGTGCAAAGCTTGTAGCATCATACCCAAAAAGACTTGAAGCTGTAATCTCTGCCAAAGGTGCTTTAACTAAGTACTGAGTTAAGGATCTGAATACTTATGTCAATGTGATATTTAAGTTTTTTCTTTTTAATAAATTTGCAAAGTTATCACCAAGTCGCTTTGAATAAAAGTGTCTGCCAAATGCATAAATGTAAATAACAAAATGTGAAAAAATTAAGGGGTCTGAATACTTCCTGAATGCACTGTATGTGTATTTTATCCTTAAATCCTGATGACATTGACGTGTTATATGTTTACTATCCTGTTGCAAATTTCACAAAACTGAGTTACTTCAGCCAATATTGGTTGGATGCAGTGGTGCTGAAATTCCCATTTCAAATGAATTAATAGCAATAACCAGCATCATATAAGCACAAAAACTTAAATATTCTTTATGGGCAAGAATCTACAAAAAGTCAAGCAGCAACAGAAAGCATTTAACCTCTTGGTTATGGCTGCATAATGAGTTTAAAAAAGTTTTCCAACTGTTTTTTTAAAGCAGCAATCAAACTATTATAACATTTGTACAAGCATGCTGATACACCAAGGATGTCCGTGTTAGGAAGATGCACAGACATACCTCTGGGGATGGAGTAGCACTGAGGCAAGACTCCCAGTCTTTCAAAGCCTGACGGTACTGCTTCAGTCCTCTGTGAGCCTCAGCGTGGCATGCCCGCACCCACACATTACTAATGTCTGAGAAAGAGAAAAAGCAAAAGATCAATGAATAACTGTGATACTGGATTATTCACATTGCTGGTTTGTGCAGACAATGACAAAACTACCAAGCAGTTTCTTAAAGGAGAGGGTAAATGTGCACTGAAATGCTGCATGAATAAATAGAGAAATAGAGTGGAAGTAGATTTGTTTAATAGAATAAAACTGTCTCTCAATAAAATATATACTTATTCACTATGGGGATAAAAGATTATATCTGTGGGGGGCCTGGGTAGCTCAGTGGTAAAAGACGCTGGCTACCACCCCTGGAGTTCGCTAGTTCAAATCCCAGGGCGTGCTGAGTGACTCCAGCCTGGTCTCCTAAGCAATCAAACTGGCCCAGTTGCTAGGGAGGGTAGAGTCACATGGGGTAACCTCCTCGTGGTCGCTATAATGTGGTTCATTCTCGGTGGGGCGTGTGGTGAGTTGGGCGTGGATGCCGCGGTGGATGGTGTGAAGCCTCCACACGTGCTATGTCTCCGTGGCAACGTGCTCAACAAGCCACATGATAAGATGCGCGGGTTGGCGGTTTCAGTCCTCCGCCACCTGGATCGAGGCGAATCACTACGCGACCACGAGGACTTAAAAAAAGCACATAGGGAATTGGGCATTCCAAATTGGGGGAAAAAAGGGGAAAAATCCCAACAAAAAAAAGAGAAAAAGATTATATCCGTTACATCTAGGGTTGTAGCGGTATACCGGTTTCATGGTATACCACGGTATGAAAATTGACAGGTTTCATACCATGTACATTTGCTTATCTACATTATTGAGAAAAAAAATGCAACCGGATGGAGAATCTCACCTGCGCGTGCGCATCTCCTTTCCTCCTCAACTGCCTGTCAGACTTGTCAACTTGCGCCACACACACACACGCAGCAGAGAAAATGTCAGAGAGAAGCGAGGCGGGGGGGTCTGACATAAGTGTGTGTGTGAGCTAAAGCAGTGTTTTCCAAAAGTGCGTCGCAGGTCTATTCGGACTGTGTTGCGGACAACAAGGAAAGAACAATGCCATTGAAGATATTCGGCGGCCGCCCAAGTGATAGCCTATTTAGGACTACAGGAGGCAGATCTCACAATCAGCTAAAGGCTTCTCATCTGCACTTTCACATGAGTGTAACGGAACCAGCTCGCGATCATGATCTGCTCTTCTCTCTGGCACGTGCGTGCAACAACCGGGCTTCCCTAGATATTATGGTGCACAGACCTCAAAACTGATGTGACCAATTTCAATTCTAGTGAGACTTTTCTAATTTAAAGCATTACGGAGGAAATCAAGTCGAACCTATCAAACAGTAGGCAGCCTTGACATGCCAAACAGCACTGAGGAGGAAAAGAGCAACACCGTGCTATGCGCAAATTTTTTTTTTCATTATACATCATCACCTTTACAAAATTGTTTCACGATTTTACATGAGTAAAAGTAACTATAACATTTTGTCAAAATATAACAGTTTCATATGAAATAATCTAAAGGTAGAATCTGTTAGACCTCATTTTATATCAACAGTGGCAGTTGTAGTTAAAGTTTCAAGATGTGTTTCAACTAGTACTTACTTTTTCATAAATACTATAATTTGTTATAATTATTACTATTATTTAAGACTAGCTACACTGACCTAACCATGGTAATGAGGAGCCTTTCCTCCTGTGTAATATGTCTGTTCTGTTTGAATGATGTTTGAAATTAGAAACAAATGGGATAATAATGGTCTCATATAAGTAAATATGCTCTTCAATTTTTAAAAGAGGGGAGAGAAAACTTCCTGTCGCTTTTGTTGTAGACGTCAACAACAAAAATAATGTCACTTGATGCATGTCCTTGTTTGTTTGTTTATTTGTTTGTTTTTAACGCCATGCCAGCTTCTATGGCTATTTCCATGGCAAGAAATGTGTAAGGAATTCTATAAAAGGTTTTTAAAATCTATTTTTCCTAAAAACTCTAAAATTGCATTCGGTTTGACTTTGTTAAAAATGTTGCATGTCCTTGTACTTGAAAACCATGAACAAAACTATGCAACAAAAGGAAATGCGACCCAGAATACATTAAATACGGGATATGTTTCTACTATGGTGGGTCGCCACTTGATTTCCAATGTAAAATCTGGGTCCTGAAGCAAAACCAGTTGAGAACCACGAGTTAAAGGTACAAACAGGAGCGGTCTGGCTGCGCTGTCATGCACCTACTTTATATGTAAATTTGTAATAATCATAGGACATTACTTTAAAAGCTCACACAGCTGATGTTATTTTTCATTTAGTAGTTAATTTAACATGCTATGCTAACATGTAAACTAACATGCTTTAGTATATAACATGTTACAGTTACATGCAATTTTTTTTTATCATGTTTATAATTCGGTTTATTATTATAATGCTGTTAGCTTTTTTATTTATTCTATTTATTTTCAAAAGGGAGACTTTTTTTTTTTTTTTTTTTTTACACATGCTTCCATAAAAAAAATGGTTTCAAGTTTCAATTATAATAAAGTGTTTGCTCAACCAAAAAAAAAAAAAAAAAAAAAAAAAAAACTTCTCCTTTAAGGGTCATTGTAACTGATAATAATAATTGTGTAAAACCGTATACCGTGAAACCGTGATATTTTCTGAGACGGTTATCATACCGTGAAAATCTCATACCATTGCAACCCTAGTTACATCACAGCTTTAGTGGCCCCATGAGTGACACTCAGTTTTACTTCCTTGCCCTAGATTCACCCAGTGTGTGAACACACTATCCTAAGCAAGGGAGCAAGGGAATGTTAATGACCCTATGAAATGGCTTGACAACACTATATTTCCTATTGAAACAGCACAACGGTGTAGAACATATTCAAGTACTAGCTGTGAACCATGATTTGCTACTTGTTATTCCTAATCAGAGGCAGGTGGTTTTTTTATAATTTAGGGAAGGGACATTCTCATTCTAGAGCATGTTTGATTGGACAAAAAAATATGGATACGCCTGTGATTGCAAGATGACTCATCAATATTTTTGGTCTGTTTTCCACAATGAGAAAGACTGTGAATTAAATGCATATATCAAGCAGTGTCAGAAAAGTTAATAAAATGTAATAGTTGACCCCTGGATTATTTTTTTACCTTTATGAGGGCATATGTTTTCCAATCATATAAAAATAATGTCCAATACTTCCATTTAGCCAATTTATTAACATAAATTCTGTATCTGAATAATTATATATTACGTATTAAACAACAATCTGTATACCAAGGCCTAGAATAAAATATGAAGAAATATATCAGATGTTACAAATAAAACACAGAATAACTTAAATATTAAATTTCGGGGGCATTTTTGTAAATTTTGGTGACACTTTTACCCCGAGCCCCCATTAATTTATGGCCCTGATATCAAGTTAGTTTTATTAAAGAAATATTCCGGGTTCAAATCAAGTTAAGCTCAATTGATACCATTTGTGGCATAATGTTGACAACCAAAAAAAAACAAAAACATTTCAACCCGTCCCTACTTTCCTTTTCTTTTTTTAATTTGGAATGCCCAATTCCCAATGCGCTCTAAATCCTGGGGGTGTTGTAGTGACTCGCCTCAATCTGGGTGGTGGAGGACGAATCATAGTTGCCTCCACGTCTGAGACCCTCAATCCGTGCATCTTATCATGTGGCTTGTTGAGCGCTTTTCCGCATGTGGAGGCCCACACTATTCTCCACCGCATCCACGCACAACTCACCATGTGCCTCACCGAGAGCGAGAACCACATTATAGCAACCACAAGGTTACCCCCATGTGACTCTACCCTCCCTAGGAGATCTGGCTGGAGTCACTCAGCATGCCCTGGATTCGAACTCGTTACTCCAGGGGTGGTAGTCAGCGCCAATACTCGCTGAGCTACCCAGGACCTGTCCCTACATTTCTTTAAAAATAACAAAAAACTCCAAACAATATGAGTGTTAACATGATTTTAGTGTGATACAATCGCTTACTAACTTTTTCTGCGCAAAGTTATATCCAATTTTACAACTTTGTATGACGACATAATGCCGTAAACACTAAAAGGACCACAAAAATGATGATTTAAACAACTTTACAACTCAAATAATACATGAGCTTATACAGAACAATTTAAGTAAGTGCTTTTATAAAATTATAAGCTTTACATTTCTGCCTTTTAACCCTACAAACATTGGCCCCATTCACTTCCATTGTGACAGTGCCTCGCTGTAACCCAGATTTTTGCTTCTTTTTTTCTTCTAAATAAAAGGAGGGACGAATCATAATTATTTTTTGTGGTGATTAACATTATGCCACAAAAAATGTCAGATAAGCTCATCTTGTATTGAACCTGGAATATTTTTTAACTTTGAGGAGTAAAAGACTTTAAGCCACACAAATAAATTAAAAAAAAATTGTTCAGTCCCTGTGATGTAAGTGAGATGCAAGTTACTTATTAGTTTCCTGTAGGCCTACATCTTGATTTGTAACTGCTTTTTGAATTTATATTAAGTTCATTCCAATATTGTTCCCATATATCTTAGTTTATATATATATATATATATATATATATATATGATTATTCCAATATGTCTAAGGTCAATATGTCATCGCATGGCCCCCTTGGAAGTTTGCTGAGGCCCTTAGTGGGCCCCAGCCCCATTGGCCGAGAACCACTGCTTATATTTGCTGAAAGGCAAACTGATATATAATTTATAAATATATTCTAAATTAGTTATAATAGTTACTTAAACTATTTATAAATATATCAAAGTGACTAATTATTTGGTCGCAACACAGCATTATTTCCAGCTTATTTCCTAATATCAACTTGACGTTGCAATCTTTTTTATTCCATTAATATTAGTTGATACTGTCTGAACAAATTAATATTGAACATTTATTATTGCGTACTCTTTGTTACTGTAAAACTAACTTCCCCTGAGATTCCAAAATCATTTAAGTGTGTCACGACCTCAACATGTTACGCAACATTAGCTGAGTGCGCATGCGCCCTTCACACGCGTTTTGTAACGTCAGTAATGCGTGAATTGACAAAACAAATGTTGGTCAGTAGAACTCTGTCCACCTGCTAATCTTTTTAATGAATAATAAGACGTGGCGAAGGCGTTGACACCCAGTATCCTTGCGCATGGCAGTATTTTCATGCTAGGGGAAATAAATGACATTTACACAACTGACATTTCTGATTTAGAAATGGGAACTTACCAGATTCTAATAATTTACTCGTTAGTGCAATAGCCTTGTCGTACTGTTTACTCCTCAATAGGCTTTCGGCTTCCCCTACGCATCTCGTTCTTTTAACGTCTTCGGGAAACCACTTCTCTAGAAGTCCACATAAGATCACGTTGACTCGGAGTTCCCCGGGCCTCATCGTGATGTCCTCGCTGCAAAGTTTACATTTGGAGAAATGGTTTTGTTGTAAACATCTTCTACAGTACGAATGTCCACAGGTCACCGTCACAGGCTCGGCTATAAAACTATGACAACCGGGGCAGTCGAATTCCCCCTCTTTTGTCCATTCTGGCTCACTCTTTCTAGGAGACTCTTCCCCAGATTTCGTCTTGAAGTTGCGCAGAACGCATCCCACTAAAGTGCTCAGTTGGTCCGGTCGAACAGGGCCATACCGGAGAGCCATGGCAAACATATCGACAGCCTCTTTGAGACGGTTTTCTGACGCTAAAGCTTGAGCTTTGAATAAAATAAGTTTATGGTGATCCACATGATCCTCCTCGTCCCAGTCGCCTTGCGTTTCAGATGCTATGAAAAACCTTCCTCTTTCATTCAAAGCATATTCTTGTTCTAGGCTTTGCATCGCCATGCTTACGAGTGGCAGATAAGCCACCAATTTGGATATATATATATTTTTTATAAATGTCAAAGCATTTTCAAAATTCACAGTACAACTGGACGTAGTGTTTCGCGCTCCAGCAGATCCGGTCGTTTTGCCCATGTGTTATATAAAAATACCATCACGTGACCATCAGCTAGCGCGTCTATTGGCCGGTGAGACGCATTACAAAACACAAACCCGTCAGTTTTGTAACATGCGTTCGGGACACTGATAAAGGAATGATATAAACGAATGGATGGATTTTTAAACCAAATATGTCCGTGTGTCATCCATCAGATCAAATTGTCATATATTGTGTACTTTTATGGTGCACGTGTAAGTGAAGAATAGCAAACTGGTAGGAATTGAGTGAGATTCCCTTGGCTGAAATGATTCTGCTGTTTAATTGTGTAATTGCTATGAGTTCAATTATTAAACTTTTCGTCAGTCACTCTAACAATACACATCTTTTTGTGTTGATAGGTGTAATTCTACAGTCTCTATGGGCTGAATTCCTTGGTTACATTTACTCGATGGAATGTCTAGTCATGTAACATATAGGTCAACGCACATACGTAATTACATCTTGCACAAGCAATAGGTCTGATAGCATTTTTTAAAAAAATTTATTTGCACAACATTAATAGTCTAGATCCACAACTGGATGATATGAAACCGTGCAATGTGGTTTAACATAATGTGGTGATATTTAATAAACATAAATAAATATAGCCTAAAATATAACTTTTGGTTATCAGACTGTTGACACTGTTGTGATGGATATTCTTATAAAATATATATGTGCAAAAGTAGATTTGAAAGCAGGAATTATTGTAGTACATATAACACCTCAAGCACCAAAGGGTCTTTTTTATTTTGCTGTATTGACAATGCATATATTGTATCACATTATTACACAATGGTGTCACATGATCAGTGACCGAAATGTTCTGTTTTGTAATAGTTACATATCAAAAGATTGCTTAAAAACAATTCAGGCTGACCAAGATGGAAACAAATTGTATATAAGAAGAGGCAGTACTAGCTAAACCAGGGGCCGTTTGCATAAAGCCACTTAGAGTAAAATTTAAGTCTTAAGTGTGTCAAAATTCTAAGAATGACATAATTTTACTCTTATTCCTAGACTTACATTTATGCATTTGGCAGACGCTTTTAGCCAAAGCAACTTACAGTGCACTATTACAGGAACAATTCCCCTGGAGCAACCTGGAGTTAAGTGCCTTAACACAATGGTGGTGGCTGTGGGGATCAAACCAGCAACCTGATTATCAGTTATGTGCTTTAGCCCACTACGCCACCACCACTCCGCTTACAAATAAGTGTGATTAATAAAGGTTAGTTTATTAAGACACTTAATAAAGTGTTAAGTGTCTCAGCTCTTAAATTGTTTAAGAGTGCTGGAGAGGTATCCTCAGGGTTGGGAGTGTTACTTTTGAGATGTATTCCACTACAGATTACAGAATACATACTTTAAAATGTAATTTGTAATGAATTTTGTCAGATTACTCAAGGTCAGTAACGTATTACTTTGGATTACTTCTTCAGCACTGGTAGATTTTTTCACTCGTTTTGACTGTAAAACCTCTGCCAGTACAGTAAGACAAAATACACATGTTAAAAATACATTCTCTGAAAAACCTAAATATCTTATGCAGTGTTGTTTCTAAAACAAGATAAATCGATTGATCTTGTTTTAAGGATTTTTAGATATTTTTACAGGGAAACAATACAAACATTATCATCAAGAATAAAATTTTTGCCCTAATATCAAAGGTCTTACTAGAAAAAAGAAATTATGATCCAACGTGAATTTTCTTGATAAAAAAATATGATCGTGCCTGGTAACCTGTGCATGTAAAATGGCTAGAAATAGCATTTTAGTTTAGCGTAAAGATGACAATTTACACAAGGTTTATTTCTATTTCTTCTGCTCCAAACTTACTTCAAACTTACTTCTCTGTCTGCTCGTATGAATGTAACACATCATAAGAAAGTGTTTCACCGCTGTTCAAATGCACTTTGGATCGCATCATTTATATGTAGAAATGTTTTCCATCTGAAAGGACTAAATATTAAATGAAACAAATGACAATAAAATACAAAGTAATCTCTTCAGTAATCAAAATACTTTTTGAATGTAACTGTATTCTAATTACCAATGATTTAAATTGTAACTGATGTGGAATACAGTTACTTATATTTTGTATTTTAAATACGAAATCCCGTTACATGTATTCCGTTACTCCCCAACTCTGGGTATCCTAACCTAGATAGGAGTTGCACAGTGACTATTTTCCGTGGAGACAACACACTCTACAACAAAGAAACAATGTGTTGGACTTATGATAGTGGAATTTGGGCAAATGTGTTTTTAAGTTGAGCAAAATGAATTCCATCAATATAATTTTTTTAATTGCAGCACATTTTTTCATTTAATTAATACACTGAAACTCGTTGTGAATTTAGCATTTGAAAAATGTCATGGGCCTAAACTTACATTGGGCTGCAACAACTAATTAATAAAAACTAAATTTCACTTAAATCATCAAATTCAGTGATGAAAATAATCAAAAATTAATTCAATTATGATTAGTTGAATATCTTTGCACTGTAACCTCCATCAGTGACACCACTTTACAGTAGTGAAATGTGGGGAAAAAAGATATTTAAAAAATGGTACAGAGCTGCATCTGAAAAAAAGCCCAAACACTATATAAAACGATTAATAAGCTCATAGATTTGTGTGGGGTGTCAGGTGCTTTGACAGATTCCTTCTGCAGTTTAATGTGCTTGAGAGACGCTTAACCCCAGCTCATAACTTACATTTTACTGATGTATTCTTAATTGTAAATAATATAAACATCAAAAGTCATGCAAGTTTCCATATCTATTTTCCAATATATATATATATATGTATGTATGTATGTATATGTGTATGTATGTGTGTGTGTGTGTGTATACATATATATATATATATGTGTGTGTGTGTGTGTGTGTGTATATATATATATATATATATATATATATATATATATATATATATATATATATATATATATATATTGTCTATTGTGTATTCTATATATACTTTTTTCTTTTCAATATTTATCTATTTTTTATTCAATTTAAATTATTTTTTTTGCTGTTGCTTGTTGCTTTTTTGTATTATTACTTGTTGCTGTTTTGTATTGTCATGTACTGGAAGCTTCTGTCACCAAGACAAATTCCTTGTATGTGTAAGCATACTTGGCAATAAAGCTCATTCTGATTCTGATTCTGAAAACAACTTGTCCAAAACAGCAAGTCATTATTACTTAAAATACGCCAAAAAATAAAATACAAAATGAAATTATATTAAAAATAGGCTTACTTCATTGAGTGCGTGCCAATGCCGCTTAACCAAACGGAGTACTATGATAAAATATTGTTGATATGTTAATTTTACATGTAGCTGTAATGGGATTACAACAGTTTGTTTTATTATCATTTCATTTTGTGATGTAAATCGTCCTTCTACATTAAAACTTGGGAGGAATTTTGTTTTGATAACGTGAAAAGCATATGCAATTTATATTGCAAGATTTTGCATTTCGATTTTTTGTAGCCTATAATTTGCATATTGTTCAAGGACAACATTCAGCAAGTTGTGGAATAATTTTTGTATATACAGGAAATTTAATTTGGCTTTCTCATTTGATTAATCAAATAATTAATCAACAGAAAATAACTAATTATCTGTGTTGTAATAAATCATGAATGAACGAATGGTGTCATACCTGCTGGGACATATTACCCTTGCAGGCTCACTATTGCATGATTTAGTGTTTGAGTGTGGCCATTTTGGGTCAACATCATTGTAGTCCTTATTTCACAACACTTAAGTGTCACCTCAGACACTTATGAATCAGTCTTAGACTTTGCTGGAAGTTGCTTTGGTGCCACCAAAGGCATTTTATACATGTTATTTTTTTTTTTTACTGAATGCCACTTTTTTGTTTGGTGTATGTCTGAATGTGTTGCACCTTTATACATAGAAAAAAACACTCATTGCATTTTCTGTCTTCTATGTTTGAGTTTAAAATTGAGATGAGTTTAAAATTTTAGTTTTTAAAACGTAAAAAAAAAAAAAAAAAAACTGTGTAAATCAAGGGGTATTCCATATATCCTACTTATCCTAAATTATAAGGATAATTTACATAATATGTAACATTTAAAAAAAATCTTATTTTAATTTCTATCAAGGATTAATTTCAAACTTCTGAGAATAGTTTGGTTCAGAATATTATGAAGTGTTTTTTAATAGCAGTAAAAAAGGAAATGCATAGTGACTCCAAAGAGTATCTGGGCACTTATGCAATGCTTAAAATGTTTTATGTTATTGTATACAAAACAAAATGTCCAAACAATTGGAATCGGCAAATAAATTATGATTTTCTCATACAAAACTTTTCTTAGCCATTTTATTTGCAATTACTTATAACCAGCTGGTCCCATGATCGTTTTTAGTGGACATATGAAGTCAGTTACCCTCAAGGTTATACAGGTGCCCAAAAATTAAGTACATCACATTAACTATTGACATGCTCGAATAACGTTCGACTATTTTTTGTCTTTATTTTGAACAGTACATCTATTTTTTTATCATTTATAACATGACAAACCTCTTTTTTTCAAACCTAAATGTTTTGTTTGAAAGTGTCTGTGGGATCCCTCACTCTTCAATCTCACGAGTTTCTTATGTGGTGTTAAAGTTGCACAGCAATGAGGAGCAATCGTAAAGGATTATTTTAAATTGTCTATTTTGATGAACAGTCAGATTTGATGATCAATGGACTACTTGCACTGAGCCTCATGACGTACTACCGCTTTGAAATAGTGTGGCCCGCTATTTTCCAGTTAAATGTGTTTACATGCGCCATAGTTGCCTAGTTCCCAAAACGCCACTTAAAATTAGTGTTCGAAAGAGGATTTTAAATTACGGATCTTTTCAGAGATATGAGAAGAAATATTCTGAACATTTTCATGTACAGCTTCTTCAAAATTCAGTGGAAGAACAATTTGAGCTTTAATTCATCCCGAGCTGATCTGAAAAAGCAATGGCTGGTATGTACTCAACTCCAATCAGAATCAGAATGAGCTTTGTTGCCAAGTGTTCACACGTACGCAAGGAATTTTTTGTGGTGATAGGAGAAACAAGTGCAAACAGAACATTACAGTGAGACACAGAACATAAAACAGGGTAAGAGTATAAACAGACATACAAATAATAGGACATATAACAGAATGGAGTATGTACATGTGCAAGTGGTAATGTACAGTACTGTGCAAAGTTTTAGGCACTTAAGATGTTTCACAAAAACATTTGTCTTAAGACTTTCAGCTTAAGTGTGTCAATAGGAAAAATACATTTTAGACTCCCAAACATTATTTTTGCAAATAGAATAGAACAGAAGAACAGGGCACTCTGCAAGAGATGGCATTGCCCCCATAGAGCCCCCCACTGAACATCGAGTCAGTCTAGGATTACATGAAGAGACAGAAGCAATTGAGACAGCTTAAATAGATAGAAGAACTGTTGTGAATTCTCCAAGACGCTTGGTACATCCTATCTGCCAACAACCAAGAAAAACTGTGTCCAGGTGTACCTAGGAGAATTGGGGCTGTTTTAAATGCAAAGGTGGCCACACCAAATATTGATTTAGCTTTTTTTATGTTTACTGGACTTCGTATGACATGAATTGATAAATGAAAACTATTTATGTCATTATTTTTGAAGACATCCTCACTATGCAACATTTTTCACAAGTGCCTAAAACTTGTGCACAGTACTATATGTGCCAGGTAGGGGTATGTACAGTTACTGAATTAAATATGTGAATTTATATATATACATGAGATATGTATTTACACTATTGCACTAGGGGGGAATCCTGAGACAGTTCAATTGTTCGTGTGGAAAATGGCCTGAGGGTAAAAACAGTTCTTGTGCCTGGATGTCCTGGCGCTCAGTGATCTGTTGAGCTGGCTTGAGGGCAACAGTTCAAAGAGGGAGTGGGCAGGGTGTGTGGAGTCCGGAGTGATTCTACCTGCACGTTTCCTGAGACGTAAAGGTCTTAGAGGGTGGGCAAGGTGGCACCAGTAATCCTCTCAGCAGTCCTGACTGTCCGTTGTAGTTTCTTCTGTCTGATTTGGTGGCTGAACCAAACCAGACAGTTATAGATGTACACAGGACAGACTCAATGATGGCCGAGTAGAACTGTGTCAGCAGCTCCTGTGGCAGGTTGAACTTTCTCAGCTGGTGAAGGAAGTACAACCTCTGCTGAGCCTTCTTCACAATGGAGTCTATGTGAGTGTCCCACTTTGGGTCCTGAGAGATGGTAGAGCCCAGGAACCAGAATGACTCCACTGCTGCCACAGTGCTGTTGAGCGTGTTCAGCCAAAGGTTGTTGTGACCGCACCACACAGCCAGCTGTTCAAACTCGTATGCAGACTCGTCACTGTCATGGATGACTTAAGGGAGCTTGACAGTGGGGTCCTTTGCAGTGCAGTCATTTGTGTAAAGGGAGAAGAGCAGTGGAGAGAGAATACATCCCTGAGGAGCACCAGTTCTAACAGTGAGGTTCCCGGATGTGAGTTTACCCGGTCTCACTAGCTGCTGCCTATCTGTCAGAAAGCTTGTGATTCATCGACAGATTGGGGTGGGCATGGAGAGCTGGGTCAGTTTGGTTGAGAGAAGATCAGGCATGATGATATTGAAGGCTGAACTGAAGTCCACAAATAGGATCCTTGCATAAGTCCCAGGTCTGTCGAGGTATTGCAGGATATAATGCAGTCCCATATTGACAGCATCATCCACAGACCTGTTTGCTCGGTAAGCAAACTGAAGGGGGTCCAGCAGGGGTCCAATGATTTCCTTCAGGTAGGCCAAAACCAATCACTCAAATGACTACATGACCACAGACGTGAGAGCGACAGGTCTGTAGTCATTATGTACTGTGATTTTGGGTTTTTGGGGGACCGGAATGATGGTGGAGCGTTTGAAACAGCAGGGAACTTCACACTGCTCCAGTGATCTATTGAAGATCTGTGTGAAGATTGGGGCCAGTTGGTCAGCGCAGCCATTCAGACAGGCAGGTGAAACACCGTCTGGGCCTGAGGCTTTCCTAGACTTTTGTTTCAAAAGACCAGGCACATATCTTCCTCACAGATCATAAGTGCAGATTGAGTAGCAGGAGGGGGGTTCCAGGAGGTATTGGTGAAGATCAGAGTGGGAGGAGGGGTGTGAGACTATGCTTAGGTGTGAGATTAAGCATGCATGAACACTGCATTCACGCATGCTTGTGGCAGGATATAAACACTCATTAGAATGAACAAGGAAAACTCCCGTGGTGAGCAGAAAGGCTTACAGTTGATGAATTAGGACTGCAAATCTTCTTCAACGCTGTTACATCTGTACACCAACTTATGTTGATGTAAAAGCATGTTCCGCCGCCTCTCGTTTTCCCCAATGATTCCGCAACGTGATCTGCTCTGAACAGCTGGAAGCCCGGCAGATGAAACGTGCTGTCTGGGATGGCTTCAGTCAACCAGGTATCCATGAAATACAGAGCAGTGGAGTTAGAAAAGTCCTTATTTGTTTGAGTAAGCAGAAGCAGTGTGTCTTGTTGGCGAGGGATCGGACATTCGCCAGATGAATACTCGGCAATGGAGTCCTAAAGCCGCATTGACAAAGCTTCACAAGCACGTCGGCTCGCTTTACTCATTTGCGTCTTTTGGATCGCTTGTAGAGCACCGCTGTGTCTCCAACTAAGATGTCTAATAAAACGTCTGAATAATCAAACACCGGCAAAAAATTATCAAGTGTGCTCTGCCGAATATTTAGCAGCTCATCGCTGGTGCAACTGATCGGGAAGGAGTGAAAAAAAACATGACAAACAAACAAAAGTAACAAAAAAATTAGAGAGCTCCACAACGAAGCAGCCATCTGTGGTGCCTAACAAACAAACAGTTTTCAGAGCTTTAATTCAGCCCAAGCCGATCTAAGGGCGTTTTCACACCTGGCTCGTTTGGAGCATTTGATTCGGAACCTGGCGCGTTTTCTCCCTTGGTTCGGTTTATTTAGTCATATATGAACACGGCAATTGCACTCAGATCCACACCAAAACAATCGATCCGAGACCTTCTGAACGAGGTGGTCTCGAACCGATTGCAAACAAACTCTGGAATGGTTCACTTGTGGTGAGAATGCAAACTGACCCAACGGACCAATGCACCAAATAATATCCCAATAAAAACCATGAACTTACCTGATGGATCTGTGGAGAACAAATCTGTAGGCCAACACGTCACTGTAATTCATAATCAAAACATGGATAGAGCCTTCTGGCGACTATATTAGACTATATTAGACATTGCACGTTTAAACTAGCAGTTATTTATAATTCCTGAGGTAAATAGTACAATCACTTCTTTCTTTGGGATGGGGGCAAAAACACAGGTAGGACGGCATTAGCAACTTTATGACAGATGTAAAACATCTTTACTGTACGTAGCTTCACTCTTTCTGATGTGTGTTTGTGTGTGCACAGGAGAGAGAGAGCCCCGTGTCTAACAGGCACTTTTCAATACAGAAATAATGCAAAAGCAGCTAATGACAGATGAAAATAACCATGACAAAAATGTTACAACTCATTTTCATCCGAGTAACCGATTTTATTTGCAGTGCAACTTTTTGCATAACCATGACATAAACAGTAGTCGAACATTTGTAACAGTTGACAAATTTATACAGGTATATCTTTTTAACTGGTATTTGGATGTAAGAGCTAAATACCTGAACAGCACACAAACTTTGACCAATTAAAGGACAGTTTGCTCACATGTGACATTTATTAACACAGTTTTGGTCCATTTCGAAATGTTGCCTTGTGAAAGTGAACCGAACCAAGAAGCAAATGCAACATTGTAACAATTTAGCCTCTGTTTTGGAACAATTTGATCGATCTACAGGTCTGAAAATGCCCTGAGAAAGCAATGGCTGGCATACTCCACACCAGTCCAAGCGCATTTCACCGTTTCTTCTCACATGGAGGTCTGTAGCAGACATTTAACCACAGATCAGCTCAAAACGCAAATGACAAAAGATGGAAGGAGACAAAGGGTGTCAGCACCAGCGGCGCTCTTTAAATTAAACAACTATTGGCTTCAGTCACTGCTATGTTCCATGTGTGAGGGAGGAGAAAGATGCGATGAATGCCTGCATCACCCTGTTTTTATTAAATGTATGTTTTTATCTTTATTTTTTGTCACCGTTTCACTGATAAGTACTGTATATTGATAAAAGTTAAAATGTAAATGCATAAGTAAGAGCAGCTAAAGATAATAAGCTGTAACGTTTGAAATAGATTAAATATATGTGGTGTGGTTAAATATATTTTAGTTAAATATATTTATTTAATTTGATAATACAACTGCTTCATTCTGTTTTGGTTGATTTTTAAAGCATGGTCAGAGTAAGATAACAGCTAATGTAGCATTCTGCATACAAAAGGAAGGTTTAACAGCTGGCTCTCTGGTTCAGTCAAAACAACCTGGAGCAGAACACTCTCAAAACAGTGGAGATGAGTGGACTTTAGGAGGAAGTCCCCAGCATTGACCCCACTCACCATTCTGAACAGCACTGTGGCAGCAGTGGAGTCATTCAGGTTCCTGGGCTCTACCATCTCACAGGAGACCCACATTGATTCCATTGTGAAAAAGGCCCACCAGTTGAGGAAATTCAACCTGCCACAGGTGCTGCTGATACAGTTCTACTCAGCAGTCACTGAGTCTGTCCTCTGCACTTCAGTAACTGTCTGGTTTGGTTCAGCTACAAAATCAGACATCAGAAGACTACAAATGACAGTTCGGACTGCTGAGCGGATTATTGGTTGCCCCTTGCCCTCCCCTCAAGAACTGTACACTTCCAGAGTGAGGAAAAGGGCTGGAAAAATCACTCTGGACCCCACTCAGCCAGCCCACTACCTTTTTGAACTATTGCCTTCTAGCCGGTGCTGAGCACTGAGCACTGAGCACCAGAATCGTCAGGCACAAGAACAGTTTTTTCCCTCAGGCTATCCATCTCATGAACAGTTAAAACTGCCCCATTGAACAATAATTATGTACAATACACAGCTTAGTCTATTTATATGTATCCAACATATCCTACCTCTTCTGCCATTACATTTTCTTGCACTTTCTGTATATAACAGATTTGTATTTGTATATACATACATATTATATATATATATATATATATATATATATATATATATATATATATATATATATATATATATATATATACACACACACACACACACACACACACACACACACACACACACACACACACACTGATCAGCCACAATTCTGTGGACAGAAATGCCTTGATGATGAGAGAGGTCAACAGAGAATGGCCAGACTGGTTCAAACTGACAAAGTCTACGGTAACTCAGATAACCACTCTGTACAATTGTGGTGAGAAGAATATAATCTCAGAATGCTATTCTGAGATGCAGATTGGCACTGTTTTGGTGGCACGAGGGGGACCTACACAATATTAGGCAGGTAGTTTTAATGTTGTGGCAGATCAGTGTATATATTTTTTGGTATATTTTTTGTCTTATTGTGTATTTCTATATATACTTATATTTTCGATTCGCTTTTTATTTTTATTAATAAAAAATGTTTTATTATCTCTGTCTTGCTGTATTGTTTGTGCAATGTAAGCTTCTGTCACCAAGACAAATTCCTTGTATGTGTAAGCATACTTGGCAATAAAGCTCATTCTGATTCTGAAGTATTTATAAATAAATACATCTGGGACATGTATCCAAAGAAAAGTCATTTGCAATCGTTGTATGGTGGAATTTATTGTTGAATCACAACTGGTATGAAATATCATCAATGAATGAAACGCATGTTAATGAGATGACCAGACTGCTGAAGGTTATATATGTTTGAGTTATTGTTCAGCAGCTGAATATAGCTATATTTGCAAAGGAAAAAATATATTTACGGCAAATTTCAGCAAATTATAAAACATCACGTTAGCGCCAAAAATATGATTTATTGATTTAATCAACTGACAGCCCTAAAAATAGGAAATAGTCTGCCTTCCCATGAATAAATCTCTGCATGAAGGAGCGCTGAACACTGTAACCAGAAATGCATGAGCTACACTACTTAGAACATGGAAGCAGTTGTGCAAGTAGTCCATTCAAGCTCTAAAATAAATATTTAACAAATTTCAGCTCTACATCTGCTACTGTCGGTCATGAGATATTGTTGGTCAGTGGAGAAGTACATCAATCAGTTCTTTTAATAAGCATCTGACTGGGTGGTCTAGTGGTAACTAATTTACCCCTTGCGCTAGAGGCTGACATTCTAGTCCATCCATATGGATCTTTAAATTTTAGTAAAACAATAGTGTGTGGGTGTGATATGTGTGGGTCAGAAAACAGATCAATATTTAAGCCTTTTTTACTATCAACCTTCACTTTCACATTCATCTTCTTTTGTTTTTGGCGATTCCCATTCTTTGTGCATATCGCCACATACTGGACAGGGAACAGAATTTATAGTGAAAAGGACTTAAATATTGATCTGTTTCTTACCCACACCTATCATATCACTTCTGAAGATATGGAGTGCTTCTGAATCAGAAGGCTGCATCCTCATTTAGGCTGGATATCTCGGCTGCCGCTTCATCAAGCACCATCAAGGCCATCTCAATTGTGAGGACCCTTGGAAGGCGGCGTTGTTTCGCAGCCTCCGTTCGCCATATTTTGGAGGCCATATTTTGGAGAAAGCATCAAGTGCATCCTTTGTGGCCTTGAATCACCCATAATCCCTTGCACATATCCCAAATTAAAAAAATTAAATAAAATTGTGTATGACGCAGCCATGCGCACTTTTTTTCTCTCTTCAATTTTTTGTTTGCATTTGTAGCAATGACAATATGTAGAAAAATAAAAAGGGCAAGTAGTTTAGACAAAACAAATGAAAAGATACAAAGCACAAAAAAAAGAAAAAAAGAAATAAAAGAATAAATACAAGAATTTGAAAAGCTTTAAAAGTTTTATAGTTTTTACAAGTCTAGGGTTTTGTATTTTCATATTTGAAAGGGTTTCAATATAAATTCTAAGATCAGTGTTGCAAAATACAGTATATAAAGGCTTTTTTGAGTGACTAGCATTGTGAATAAAATTTTTTTGCTCATAATTTAGAGATTAAGGGCATCTTTCTAGTTTTCTGAAGTATATGGGTTTTCTAAAAGTAAAATATCACATGGTTCTAAGCATATGGTTTGCAGTGCACGCTTACTAGACCGTCTCATTCTAGTGCTTAATACTGAGGAGGAGCCAAGCCTGCAGCCTCAGAAGGACTGGTCTAGCAAGGACATGGCCTAACTAGGCTGCAGCCTTCCGATTGAGAAGCACCCATAGATTTAACCACTGGAGTTGCATGGATTACTTTATGCTGCCTTTATGTGCTTTTTGGACTTTCAAAATGTACCCATTCACTTGCATTGTGAGAACCTACAGAGCTGAAATATTCTTCTGAAAATCTTTGTGTTCAGAAGAAGACTGAAAGTCATGTACATGTAGAATGGCATGAGGGTGAGTATTTTTGGGTGAACTACCCCTTTTAACAAGAGATTTTATGTAACATTAACAAGACAAAATGTACCTCTAAAAATTTATTATTTCAAATGGTAAGTCTAGCTGTAATGATGTCAGACAAGATCAATGAATCTGCCTACTGATCTTTTGGAGTGCTATTAAGTTTTGGTCAGTTGAAGTCAGCTATGTGTGTCTTTTGCAGAGTCGGGTGTACTGTGACCAATTAACCAACTCTACTTGTAGTGCAGTCAAGCACAATGGCAGCACACGTCATGTGTCTCATACACTTGGTTCTGTTTCACCAGCTGGGCTGGCTTCACCCACTGTTACAGCCTACAGGTAGGGTTAAGACAAGAATATCTAGGGATATCAGAAGTGTCTGTACAGGTGCTGGTCATATAATTAGAATATCATCAAAAAGTTGATTTATTTCACTAATTCCATTCAAAAAGTGAAACTTGTATATTATATTCATTCATTACACACAGACTGATATATTTCAAATGTTTATTTCTTTTAATTTTGATGATTATAACTGACAACTAAGGAAAATCCCAAATTCAGTATCTCAGAAAATTAGAATATTACTTAAGACCAATACAAAGAAAGGATTTTTAGAAATCTTGGCCAACTGAAAAGTATGAACATGAAAAGTATGAGCATGTACAGCACTCAATACTTAGTTGGGGCTCCTTTTGCCTGAATTACTGCAGCAATGCGGCGTGGCATGGAGTCGATCAGTCTGTGGCACTGCTCAGGTGTTATGAGAGCCCAGGTTGCTCTGATAGTGGCCTTCAGCTCTTCTGCATTGTTGGGTCTGGCATATCGCATCTTCCTCTTCACAATACCCCATAGATTTTCTATGGGGTTAAGGTCAGGTGAGTTTGCTGGCCAATTAAGAACAGGGATACCATGGTCCTTAAACCAGATACTGGTTGCTTTGGCACTGTGTGCAGGTGCCAAGTCCTGTTGGAAAATGAAATCTGCATCTCCATAAAGTTGGTCAGCAGCAGGAAGCATGAAGTGCTCCAAAACCTCCTGGTATACGGCTGCGTTGACCTTGGACCTCAGAAAACATAGTGGACCAACACCAGCAGATGACATGGCACCCCAAACCATCACTGACTGTGGAAACTTTACACTGGACCTCAAGCAACGTGGATTGTGTGCCTCTCCTCTCTTCCTCCAGACTCTGGGACCCTGATTTCCAAAGGAAATGCAAAATTTACTTTCATCAGAGAACATAACTTTGGACCACTCAGCAGCAGTCCAGTCCTTTTTGTCTTTAGCCCAGGCGAGACGCTTCAGACGCTGTCTGTTGTTCAAGAGTGGCTTAACACAAGGAATGCGACAGCTGAAACCCATGTCTTGCATACGTCTGTGCGTAGTGGTTCACCCCCACATTTTTGAATAGGTTTTGTTTCACAATCCTCTCCAGGGTGCGGTTATCCCTATTGCTTGTACACTTTTTTTCTACCACATCTTTTCCTTCCCTTCACCTCTCTATTAATGTGCTTGGACACAGAGCTCTGTGAACAGCCAGCCTCTTTTGCAATGACCTTTTGTGTCTTGCCCTCCTTGTGCAACGTGTCAATGGTCGTCTTTTGGACAACTGTCAAGTCAGCAGTCTTCCCCATGATTGTGTAGCGTACAGAACTAGACTGAGAGACCATTTAAAGGCCTTTGCAGGTGTTTTGAGTTAATTAGCTGATTAGAGTGTGGCACCAGGTGTCTTCAATACTGAACCTTTTCACAATATTCTAATTTTCTGAGATACTGAATTTGGGATTTTCCTTAGTTGTCAGTTATAATCATCAAAATTAAAAGAAATAAACATTTGAAATATATCAGTCTGTGTGTAATGAATGAATATAATATACAAGTTTCACTTTTTGAATGGAATTAGTGAAATAAATCAACTTTTTGATGATATTCTAATTATATGACCAGCAACTGTATATTGGTACCAAGTTGATACCTGAAAAAAAAAAAAGCCGATTGCACCACCTTTAGTGAGCCTCTGGCGCCCCCCTTTACATGGCGCCCCTATGCATTGCATAATATGTTTTTTTTTTTGTTTGTTTTTTGTTTTGCGCCTCTGGGGATATCGCATGGTTAATTTAATATTCATGACGCAACATAACGCTTGCCAGCCCCAGTCAGCTGTGCGCATTGTACACTGCGAAAGGGACCCCATCACACACACAAATACGCGCACTTACTCACGGTGACGTCACCGCATAACAACTCGTGGCAAACTCGCTTCATTTCAAGTGGCCCGCGAACTCATTTCTGAAACGTAGGATGGCAGGGGATTGCAACGTTTCACGGAACAATCAGTTAGCGCTTTCATCGTGAATATAAATTAGACTTCCCCTGTCATTTGAATGTTTTGGAGCGCATTTTGCTCGCTTCAAAAGCGGAATGAAACAGCGCTACATGGGTCAATTATCCGCAGGGCTTAATCATAGCAGCCTGTGAACCAGTGAGATTCGCAGCGGGGATTGCAAAACCCTTTTGAATGCGGTACAGATGGTCTGTTGCAAAACTCTTATGTCTCGGTGATAAGACACATGTCTATGTTTAAAACAAACTAACATTCTAAACGGCAATGACAAAGAAAGCAGGAGAAAACATCAATTAGAAGGCTTTTCAATTCTCAGATCACAACACTTACAAAAATGTACCATGGATTTACTGCAGTAAACTAACTGTACTGTATTACCTAAATGTTCTAAATGTATTTAGACTGCGTTTTTCCTTTTCATTACAAAAATGCCACAGTTCTTTATATAGAAACCATAGTTACTAACCATAGTAGTGAGGAGCCATGCATGGTTTTACTTATGGTTACCATGAACTATTACAAATATCATTGTTAAAACTATGGATACTATGGAAGAACTATGGTGCATTTTCATAATTATGGACCAAGCTATCTGTGTAAAATATGTACTCTTGTAATGCTCTCTGATTGTAGGAAAATGTAAGTTGTTTTGTTTGCCTTCAGAAATTCCAAGACATGACTGTAGTTTAATCAGTAGGAGCTTGATGAAAGGAATCTGTAAAGACCCAACTTAGTCACACTGTCAGAAAAATTCAATTTAGCCATATAGGTGTTCATTTTTTCCACAGATGTTACTGTTGTTAATATCATAATTTTCATCTGCATCACAACCTCATAATCAATGCTGTACTGTCAAATGTGCATTTCAATGCAAATAACATGTAATATTATTTGCATGGGTGCTACCAAAGCAGGTGCTGGTGCCACATTTTCAAAGGGCCCTTTGAGGGCACAAATAAACTCTGACTGTAATTGAGTTTGACACCCCTGTTTTAATCTATTCTTTGACCAACACGGGTTAATACGGGTCCGGCGTTGCGTGCTTGTGGACATGCGCACCACAGCACCACTACGGAAAGAAATCCTAGGGGAAACACTGCATGGCGATGTGGCATTGTGGCTGTGTGTGTGTGTGAACGGTTACATGTACTTGGTCAAGATACTTATCTTGGGTATTAATTGGGTATTAAGGTATTAATATAAAACAGTCCATAATTTTTTTCAGCAAATATAAATGAGTTTACTTCATTCAGAAATGCCTGAAGGCTACATTCCATATGTTCTCATTTGAATTCTTAATGTACAAAAAATGCAACTTTTTAAATAAAGGTGTGTTCAATAGCAAATTAGTTTTGCTGTGGTATCGAAATTGGTATTGAGAATTGTAAAATTTCATTAATGTTGGGTATCACCTACTGATATTTTGGTATGACAACTTTATTTCCTACTGCCCACTTAAATTTACTTTTTGTTCTTACATATGTTAAGTAATATTCTTAGTCGGCCTTCCAAAGTTAATGCTTACATTAATTTATATTAATTTTAATTCCAATAAATGTATTGTTGTTAATGCATTTGTCACATTTTTGCACTCCAACTGACAGGTGACAGTGTTGAGCTGCAATATTATAGATGAAAATCAACCATGTAAAGTACTCCTTTTATAATCAGGTATAAAAGAGTCTGCTGATAAATATTTTCTACAAGTGTAGGGGTGTGTGTATGTTTCTTGAGAACTGCTACCACAAAGTGATTCTAAAGGTGATTGTGTGAATATATTTTTGTGTGTGTGTGTACCTAGCTATGGACTGAGCTAAATCTGACAAAACTCTCCTTTGTGTCATTTAGGGATGACCTCAATTGTAAAAATCAATTATTCTTTAAAAATATAATTCTAAAAATGCAGAAAGTTTTTTAGGGTTAGGGTTAGTCTTTAGAATTGGTTCTAAATTTTTTCGGTTCACGCCCCCCTTTGAAACAACAAAAATGTTCCGGTTACTCACGTAATCTTGGTTCCCTGAGATGAAGGGAACAAGACATTGCATTTGAACGCTATGGGGAAAATCCCTTTTCCACGACCTAGTTGAAGCCCTTGTATCATAACGGCAGTCTTGTGATTGGCAATGATGTTTGAGCTCTGCCCCTTTAGGTGCGCATTTGCCCTATATAAGCGGGCGCTCAAACATAATTTCTTCAGAATTTCTGACTGAGGGACAAGAACACATTGCTCGTTCCTCGAAACTCTGACGTTGTAGTGCGGGCAAGTTTTGCAATGTCTCTTTCCCTTCATCTCAGGGAACCGAGGTTATGTGTGTAACTGGAGCCTATCGATTCAGTTCACACGACATTACATTTGAACGCAATGGGGAACGGAGTCCCATCATGCCGCACTACGTAGCGTCATACCCTAGATGTACCAGGGTAGAAACACTGTGTGTATGAAAATTAATAACCCCACATGGTGAAAACAAGATGGAAAGTTAATCTTAATCTGAGGATCTATATGAGCCATATAATACACACAGAATAATTAACCCTTTCATAACCACAGGTAGGGAGGGAGGTTTTATTCTATTGGAAGTGCTTGTGACTTCTAATGGGTGTAAATTGGACAGCGGCCTACCCAGGCGGCTGTATTAAAATTATAACAGGTAGCCCATCCAAAGAAGGAGCTCGGGCTCATCTGCTGGGTGAAGGAATAGTAGCTCGCGAAGCAATGGGCGCCACATCTAGGTTATAAAACCTCGCAAACATGTTCTGTGAAGACCATCCTGCTGCAAAGCATATATTCTGTAGGGATATACCGTTTGTCCATGCCCATGAGTAAGCCATGCCTCTAGTTCAATGCACCTTTAAGCCAATAGGGCATCTAATGCCCTGTGACTAATAAGCGAGGATGATCGCATCAACGACCCAGTGAGAGAGCCTTTGTTTGGAGACAGACCTGCCTATTGTGCATCCTCCATAATAAACGAAGAGCTGATCTGACAGTCTAAACTGGCGAGTGCGCTCCACATACGTGTGCAATGCCCGCATGGGGCATAATAAATGCGTTAACTGCTCCTCATCCGAATTAGACGGTGAAGAAGATTAAGCTTTATAGGTACACTATCTGAGCCCTGAAGGGTGTGGAAAGCACCTTAGGGACATAACCTTTTTTGGGTTTGATGGTGGCTTTTGAAAGCCCTGGACTGAATTCCAGATGTGAACTGTCAGCCGACAGAGCCTGTATATCACCAACCCGTTATACTGAGGCCGGAGCCAACAGCAGTGCAGCCTTTAAAGAGAGCACACGTAACTCGACGGATTCCAGTGGTTCGAACGGGGGGCTCATGAGAGCCCTCAGCACCAGATTTAAGTCCCATGTTGGAACCATAGCAGGGCGAGGGGGGTTCAAGCGCCTCACCCCCATAAGGAACTTTATGATCAGATCATGTCTGCCTATAGAGGAAGCAGCCTCTGTGGCGTGAAATGCTGATATGGTCGCTACATAGACCTTAAGCGCTGACGGAGTAAGGCCTGCATCCAACCGCTCTTGAAGGAATGTAAGGATCTCCATTATGGAGCAATTCACTGGGTCTTTGTTGCATGAAGAGCACCAATCCGCAAACACACGCCATTTTAGTGCATAGAGGCGTCACATAGATGGCACTCTAGCTTGCAAAATGGTATTCCTTATAGACTGAGCCAATTCCGGCTTGTGCGCTGTGCTCCGTTCAGGGGCCATACATGTAGGTTCCACAACTCCGGCTGGGGATGCCAAATCGTGCCCTGCACTTGAGAGAGCAGATCCCTCCTCAGCTGTATTTCCCATGGAGGGCCGCCTAATATCTCCATTTCCGGAAACCATAAATGGTTGGGCCATTTCCTTGTCCTCTCTGACTTTGCTGATGACAGAGTGGAGGAGACGTACCGGAGGAAATGCATATTTGCATTTTGTCGGCCACTTGTGGGCCAAGGCGTCCACTCCCATCGGGGATAGGAACATGGAGTACCAAAGAGGTCAACTTCTGCTTTGCCAAACATTTCCCAAATGATGAAGTCTCCATTCCCCCGCCATCGGTCCCGGGTGCGACAGCATGTCCACTCCACAGTTCAGATGGCCCGGAACATATGTCGCGCGCAGGGAGAGTTGATGGCGCGTGCTTCACATGAGGAGGTGTTGCGCCAGGCTCATCACTGATAGCAATCAAGTTCCGCTCTGCCGATTTATGTACTCTACCACTGACATATTTTCTGAGCATATCAGAACATGATGATTCACTATGTTGGAATGGAAAGCTTTCACCGCTAAGAAGACGGCTAGCATTTCCAAGCAGTTGATGTCCCATGCCCGTTTCGCACCTGTCCAAGTGCCGAAAGCCAGGCGTCCATCGCACAGCGCATCCCAACCTGAGTTAGACGCATCTGTGGTCACCACTTTTGTCTGAAAACCTGACCAAGCATCACACCCTGCTGATAAAGGTTTGGAGTTGTCCATGGTGCTAGAGCAACTAGGCAGTGGCAAGTCATGATAATGCGCACACACCCCCGATGCCAGACGTGACTCGGTACATGGTGTTTGAGCCAGCACTGCAGAGGTCGCATGTGTAAAAGACCTAATGGTATGACGGCGGATGCTGCCACCATAAAACCCAGCATTTTTTAAAAAGACTTCAGCGGAAATGCTTTCCCCAGTTTGAACTGAGACAGACACTGATGAGTGGTCTGGACGCGCTGGCTCGTGAGGTGCGTAAGCATGCTCTTGTAGTTGAGTCGAACCCCCAAATAGGAGATTTGTTGGCTTGGAGAAAGTGTGCTTTTCGCCCAGTTGACATTGAAACCCAGGGTGTTCAAATGGTGAAGTATCAAGTTCCTTTGCTCACATATCAGAGCCCCTGATCGGGCCAGTAATCGCCAATCATCGAGGTAATTCAGAATGCGCACGCCGTTCATCTTCAGAGGGGCGAGCGCCGCATGGACACATTTCGTGAACGTGCGTGGGGCCAGAGACAATCCGAAGGGAAGGACTTTGAACTGATATGCCATCCCTTCGAACGCGAATCTCAAGAACAGCCTGTGATGATGTACAATTCAGATATGAATGTACGCGTCATTTAGATCTATTGACACAAACCAGTCCTGTGGGCAGATGTGCAATAAGATCTGTTTCCGAGTTAACATATGAATGGGTGTTTTGCAAGCAAGCTGTTCAAGTGTGAAAAATTGGCCGAAGCCAGTCGCCTTTCTTCTAAAAGAAAAGTTAGCAGCTGTAAAACCCTTTGCAAGCATGGTAGCTCGGAACAATATCGCATCTTGTGCGAGATTGTGAATTTCTGCATGTAATACAGACATGTCCCATGACAGAACCATAGAGGACAAAACGCTGTTGAAGCGAGGCGGTCTACATGCAGCTGCCCATGAGCGCCCGCCACGCGTTCATGTAACGGGATAGCGGGTGCTTTATATTTGACACTAATTGTGATAGCGTGCCACTCACCATTGGGAAGCAGTTGTATACAGTGTTTGAAATGGGGAAGCAAGGCAAATTCTCAAAAGTGGCCTGAGCCAAAGTAACTAAGTACACTAAGGTATGGTTTATGAGTGTGCAAACATAAGAGAGATTTGTTTGTAGGTGATCATTATGAACAGAACCCAAAGAGGGGTCAATTCAAATGTCACAGATGCAGATAGACCGGAGGCCACCGTCTTTCTGCGTTTTGATGAGAAAATAATTGCTGTGACATTCTCTCTGTGCACCGTACGGGGAACGACCCCTATTCCATCTCTCACAAGGAGATTTACTACCTCGGAGTGCAGAATGGGCTTGTCCTGCACTGTAACGTGGAGGATAGAACACTGTTGAAGCGAGGTGGCTGCGTCGCGAACTGGAATGTATAACCGCACACTACCATTTTTTTTTTTTACATACTGAGAAATGCTCAGTAACGTGTGCCACGTGACTGTGTAATATGCGGGTGGGTGGCGAGTTTCATGCATGTGTTAAGGGGAGCTACCGTTTATAAATGGTAGCATTTTGTGTGGAGTGTGGGTTAATTTTTCTCCGAGATACCTGGAAGTGTGCCACGCAATTGTGAAATGTGTGAGTGGGCGCGGATAATGGACAAAGATAGCTACCGCTTATCAAACAGCAGCTTCTCACTCGGAGAGCTTCATGCATCCGTGCACAGTGCTAATAGTGTATAGGCTCAAGCGAGCTAACAATAGACACCAATCACCCACATTTATCACAGCGAGTGAGTTTAGTTGGAGAGGAAGAAAGAGCTTTTTCAGCCTTCAGCGCGCGTCGAGCAGCCGCTATGAGGTACACGCGCTATTCAAGCAATGTAAGGAAGCATAGCAATAAAAACTGACTTGTTCCCGGTGAGAATAGCAGGGAAGGGTGAGTCGAAACATAATAGAAAAAGGCAGGAGCTCTAGATTCCTATAAACACTATACTTCCAGGGGGTTCTTCTCGCTGGGGACTGACAGCGCTATTTGCGTCACAATACAAAGATGCTAAAATATGCCTGAGGATGGCAGCCCCTCCGATCTGGGCACACACAGAGTAGGGTGTGTGGCAGATCTCAGTAAGCTCCGTGTGAACCTCAGGGAAGAACAACACTGCTTTCCGAACCACGGGCTTTTGACGGTGGACGGTGTGCAGGAATCATTCATTCAGACGAGAATTTTACGGCTTGACAGGAGACGACCACTCAAGGCCGAGCTCCTCGGCCGCCCACGCAATGACACAGAGTAACTCGTATCAATGGCCAGTGCGCACTCCTCACCCTCGCTGGGGGGAGGGGCTGCAACATCCACCATGGACCATTCTCCAATGCTGCGAGGGAAATGGCATCACCGTGCTTATTCCTAGAGGGCCGGAGGTCATCACGTGCATACTGCACTGGCGAAGACGCTGCGTGGGAAGATCAAGGGGCTCATGGGGCTTGCACCGGCGCAAGATCCTCCTCAGGTTCTTCCATCTCTACCTCGCGGCCCCATCATGCTTCCTCATGTGGTCCCTCGAGACTTAACACAGAAGAAGCGGTCGGGAGGAAGTGGGAGGCAGAATCGTCCCTCAGAACAAGGGCGACCTTAGAGCGGATCGTCTTGAGACTCATGTCCTCACAGTGAGGGCATTCTGTCCCCATGAGAGCCCTCATGTTGGTCTGACGGAGCGATGTGTCAATCACAGGAATACTTGCGATACAACATCTTTAAAAAGACACGTACACACAAGCGGCTCTTTTATGTGTGTTTTACGTCACTTGAACGGAATTATATTATATTTATTGAAAGGATACAACTCCTGCCTGGATGCTGCAGGAAGCGGGTAGATGTCTCGCTAAGCGAAGAACCCGAACCGACGGCGAGGCAGAGAGACTTCTTTGCCGGAACACAAGAGGGGGCGGGTGAATCTTCTCTGCAGGTGCTGGACTCAGGTGAATAACGTCCTGATGCGTCTGCAGGGAATCCCGTCCGCTGAAGGGTGTTTGTCGATGGCGAAGAGCGGGCTGATCAAGATGAGATGATCTGTCAGTCAAGACGAGACAATATAGGGCAAATGTGCACCTAAAGGGGTGGAGCTCAAACATCATTGGCAATCACAAGATTGGCATTATGATACAAGGGCTTCAACTACGTCCTGGAAAAGGGATTTTCCCCATAGCGTTCAAATGCAATGTGGAGTGAACTGAATCGATAGTTAACCGAGTACTCCATTCATCCACATTTAACTATCAGAACGTTTAATATCTAAATGGAGACATATTTACACTAGATAGTCATTTTTAATAAATTTCAAGGATTCAGACCTGTGAATGAAAATAAGTCTCAGCAGTCTAGTATTTTGTAAAATTAACATCCAGTGCTGGATCACTGAAAAAAGTAACAAGCATCACAAGACAGCAACGTATATGCGCTGTCAGCACATCTGGACAATAATTTACACTTGATAAATGATACTGACGAACTTTAATAACCAATAAAATAAAAACTGACCTTTCTGCCATCATTTACTTACCCTTGTCGTTCAAAAGCAATTTGACTTTTTTCATCTGTGAAACACAACATTGAGGCACATGAGGATCGTGTTTGTGGCTGTCCAAGCTCCAAAGTCACTCATAAAAGCACCTTAAAGTCGTCCATAACACTCGTGCCATAGATTTCAATTCTTCTGAAGTCATATGATAGTGTTGTGAGAGGAACAGACCGAAATTTAAGTTTTAATTCACCTCCTCACCCATTTGAAACTGGCGCGCACGTAGAACCGCTTGTTAACATATGCGCACCTGACATCAACACTTTGAGCTGTGTTTTATGGTGCCAGGCGAAAGTTTAAATAAGGCAGGAGAAAAGGCAGAGGAAAAGAAATTGCGCACTTTGTTTCTTTTGTGCATTTTCAGTATTTTTGCTGAACGTGTGAAAGTAAACGAGAATGGAGGACGGGTCAGTCTTCCGCACCTCCCTTACAATACCCCCGCGCCGCCCCTATTGGGCACGCGCTCCACACTTTTAGAACCACTCTATAGTAATTAGATTTAGCTTTATATAAAAACAACAGGAGTCTATAGTATGCCCCATTTAGAGGGCCAAGTACACTTGTGTGTGTACTTACAAAAACATTTGTGTTTGACTTCATATTTGTTGGTTAGTGAATGATTTACTGTTGAACTGTTTTCTCTGAACTTCAATGTGAAATCAGTTTTGCATATTTGATTCTCTTGTTTGGAAAACAACAGACCATTTCACCATTTATCAAACATATGATGCTACTTTTGTTTGTGGTTATTGGACTGGTTAAATTAAAGTTTGTAGTTGCAATACCTAGGCAACCTATTGTTGAGTCTGTGTGCACACTGAAAAGCAGTTTCACTTGTTTGTTGAAGCTGTACTGGGAGCCTTGATACTTTTAATGTGGTTTTATTGGTTATAAGTGAAATGTACTTTCTCAGACACCACATTTGATGAACACGCATTAGCTGCAAATGTCACTTCATTGCAACAGTTCCTTCTGTGCATTTTTTGCGTTTTAGGAGATCTATGTTTCATCATGCTCTTTTAAAGCATGATCACTATGTTTTATTTAGCATTTTCAGATAAAGATCTGTTGCAGTAAAAAACTAAAAGATAACTTCCTGATTCACCATTTGCATACATCCTCTGTTTAACTGGTTGGAGTTTCCTGTAACAACCTTAACATGCCTTTTTAACCAGTTTAGGTTTGTGGGCTGCAAGAACAGTTTTTTAAAAAAAAAAAAAAGAAATGCCCTTCAGCACTTCTTAGAATTGGTGTTGTTTATTTCAACTTGAAAAAATGTTCCAGGCTGTATTAAAGTTTAAGTTATGTCAACTTGAGATGGAAAGTTGTTTAAAAGCATACAGTTGACTTAAATGTACATATAACTTGTTCAATGAGCATAGTGTCTTTTTAAATAAACTTGATCGTCTTTGTTCAATCAACTTAAATTTAATTTAGTTTAAACTGAAGATTTAAATTTACCATAACAAAAAGGCAAAGCGAGTATTGACGCTGACTACAACCCCTGGAGTCATGAGTTCGAATCCAGGGTGTGCTGAATGACTCCAGCCTGGTCTCCTAAGCAACCAAATTGGCCCGGTTGCTAGGGAGGGTAGAGTCACATGGGGTAACCTCCTTGTGGTCACTATAATGTGTGGTTCTCGCTCTCAGGGCACGTGGTGAGTTGTGTGTGGATGCCGCGGAGAATAGCGTGGGCCTCCACAGGCACTACGTCTCCGCGGTAACGCGCTCAACGAGCCACGTGATAAGATGCGCGGATTGATGGTCTCAGACGTGGAGGCAACTGAGATTTGTACTCTGCCACCCAGACTGAGGTGAGTCACTACCTCACCATGAGGACTTAGAGCACATTGGGGATTGGGCATACCAAATTGGGGAGAAAATGGGAGAAAAAAAAAAAGCACTTACGCTCTCACGCGTCGGACGCCTCGCAGGATCAAGATGGCAGAGGTCCAGTCGATAGTGACAGCAGCGAGCTTCATGACGTAGGTTGGGATATCTCAAACATTTAAAAATTTGCTGCAGAAGGTAAGCTTCACACTGCTTTTTGCTGTAAAGCTGAGAATTGACACCAAGGAAGGATGTAAGACTTTTACATGCTCACGACAAGCTATGGCCTTCATTAAATCAATGGGGTGAGTGGGTAATTTTGCCTGCACTTGATCAACAAAACAGTCTACATATCGTGCATTTTACTGATGCATCCTGAGAGGGTATATTGTTCTGTTGTCTGTCCACTGGCTCCTGCCTGACTCTCTTTTTTCCCCTTTCCTTTATTTTCTCCCTTTGTTTACTTGCTGTAGAGCTCATTCGTTCACTTTGTGGGTTCGATGTTATTGTTTACTGGGGCCTATTTTATTTTTTTATTTATAATTTTATTGAACATATTTATGTACAATTTAATGGCATGGTTTATGTTTAGAAAAAGTATAATAAAATAATAATAATAATAATATATATATATATACATATATAAGTAAAAATCACTGGACTTGAGCAATCTGTTAGCAATGGTGTCACGGAAAGTCTCGTGAGCAGGCATGGACCGTCGGATTTCTGAGCAATGGACACCAGTTGGGACTGTTATGCACTAGACTGAAGTGGGTTATTAAGGATAATATGGTTACATCAATGTTGGATAGTGGTCTATATACAGTAATTTAGCCTTGGGTACACAATTTTTCTTTGCATGTCAATATGCCACACTTTAATATAGGTAACATATTTCTCTCCATGTGGAATGTTAATGGGCTGGGGCATCCTTTAAAAAGAAGGAAGGTTGTATCTTTTCTTAAGCATAAAAAATTTGATATAGTGTTTCTTCAAGAAATGCACTATTCTTCACAGGAAGCTGAAAAACTTGGCAGGGCATGGAGTGGGCATGTGTTTTGCAGTGCTGGTTCGAGTAACAGCAGGGGAGCCATCACATTGATAAGTAAGCATTTACACTTTAAATGTCTCAAACAGATCAAAAGAATCATTATTGTTTTGGCTGAAATACAGGGGCAAAATCTAATTTTGGCTAATATTTATGCACCCAACGCTGATGATCAGAACTTTTTTATTGATCTTGAGGGAAAGCTACAAGCTGCTGGGATCCTTCATGATAAGGTTTTGGGTGGAGACTTCAATCTTTTAATGGATCCGGTATTTGATCATAGTGATGCAAAGGTGTGTAGACCCTTTAGAGCAACGCTGACACTACAGAGAATGTGTAAAAATCTTGGACTTTCAGACAGTTGGAGACTTCTGAATCGATCTGGGAGGGACTACACCTTTTTATCATTAGTTAATAAGATTTACTCTAGAATAGATTTATATATATATATATATAAGTTACTGATTCCATCTGCCACTGACTGTTCAATTGGAAACATTTTGGTTTCAGATCATGTGTTTAGAGGTGTTGCCACATAAAAGGAAATCATATACTGTAGATGGTGCTTTAACACATCCCTTCTACAGGACCCAGCATTTCAGCAAATGTTAAAGATAGAAATGAATGCTTATGTAGAAACCAACTGGTCATCAGTGTCCTCTGTGGGCGTGGCGCTTAAGGCAGTTCTTAGGGGTGGATCATATAATATGCTAAAAATATCAAAGAACAGGAATTAATTGAATTGGAAAAGAGTATTAAAAGTGCTGAAATAGAGCTTAAGTGCCGAATGTCATCTAGTGGTCTTAGAGAGTTGACTCAGCTCAAATATATATGTACAATACTATTTTGTCACAGAAGGTAGAGTTTTGATTATTCAGGGCAAGACAGACATTGAAAGGAGGAAGACTTCTTACCAGATACATAAAACAGAGGGAGTTTTTTCCACCATTCCTTCAGTGAAGTCTTCTGAAATATATTTACTTCTGCCACAGATATTAATAAAGCCTTTAAAGAATACTATTTCGATCTTTATGGTTCCACGTCTTCCGATAAGGATATTTGCAACTTTGTAGAGCCATTAGAACTTCCTAAATTGACGAATAATCAAAAAGACTTTCTTGACTCAGATATTACTTTGGAGGAGCTTGTTGAGGTAATTAGAGCCTTGCCAACTGGTAAGGCACCGAGGCCAGATGATTTTGCTATAGATTTTTTTAGATCTTATGTCACAGAACTGTCTCCACTTATGTTAGAAGTTTACACAGAGTCATTAAAGAAAGGTGAACTACTGCCAACCATGATATTTGATATTTATCTAAATGCTTCCTCAAGCATATGGCTGAACCCCAAATTATGTATCAACAATTCCCCTTTTTGCTGGAAAGAATGGATTGAGAGGGGCGTTGCTACACTTGTTGATCTTTATGAAAACAGAGCTTTGAGATCATTTGAAAATATAACCCAGCAGTCTGGGATTTCTAGGTCTCAATTTTTCAGGTATTTACAGTTTCCACATTCTTTGTACTATTTTTGGTAGTAGTACACAGCCCCCTAAAGCTGCAGACACTCTCTGTATAGTGCTCACAGCCTTTGGAAAGGGGCATGAACCATCAGTGTATTATTCCTCGTTGATTCAGAATCTTGGTGACGGGGCCTTAACAGCTCTTATATTTGTTGGATAAATATAAAAAAGACTAAACTTTGTATTGCACATAGTTATTGCTCAATGGGGCAATTTAACTGTTCATGAGATGGATAGCCTGAGGGAAAAAACTGTTCCTGTGCCTGACGATTCTGGTGCTCAGAGCTCTGAAGCATTGGCCAGAAGGCAACAGTTCAAAAAGGTAATGGGGAGGGTGAGTGGGGTCCAGAGTGATTTTTCCAGCCTTTTTCCTGACTCTGGAAGTGTATAGTTCTTGACGGGGGGCCAGGGGGCAACCAATAATCCTCTCAGCAGTCTGAACTGTCCTTTGTAGTTTTCTGATGTTTGATTTCATAGCTGAACCAAACCAGACAGTTATTGAAGTGCAGAGGACAGACTCAATGACTGCTGAGTAGAACTGTATCAGCAGTGCCTGTGGCAGGTTGAACTTCAGCTGGTGAAGGAAGTACAACCTCTGCTGGGCCTTTTTCACAATGGAGTCAATGTGTGTCTCCCACTTCAGGTCCTGTGAGATGGTAGTGCCCAGAAACCTGAATGACTCCACTGCTGCCACAGTGCTTTTTAGAATAGTGCGTCAGTGTTGGGGCATTCCTCCTAAAGTCCACAATGATCTCCACCGTTTTGAGCGTGTTCAGCTCAAGGTTGTTTTGAATGCACCAGACAACCAGCTGTTCAACCTCCCTTCTGTATGCAGACTCATCGTCATCTCGGATGAGGCCGATGACAGTGGTTTCGTCTGCAGACATCAGGAGCTTGACAGAGGGGTCCTTGGCGATGCAGTCATTGGCGTAGAGGGAGAAGAGTAGTGGGGAGAGCACACATCCCTGGGGGGCACCAGTGCTGATTGTACAGGTGCTGGAAGTGAGTTTCCCCTGTCTCACAAGCTGCTGCCTGTCCATCAGAAAGCTGGTAATCCACTGACAGATAGACATGGGAACAGAGGGTTGGTGTAATTTATTTTGGAGTATAGCTGGGATGATGGTGTTGAAAGCCTAACTGAAGTCCACAAAAAGGATCCTTGCATATGTCCCTGGTCTGTCCAGATGTTGCAGGATATGATACAATCTCATGTTGACTGCATCATCCACAGACCTGTTTGCTTGATAAGCAAATTGAAGGGGATCTAGAAAGGGTCCAGTGATGTTCTTTAGGTGGGCCAACACCAGTCTCTCAAATTATTTTCATGATCAAAGACACGCTGGTGAGACGCCATCTGGGCCTGAAGCTTTCCTCGTCTTTTGTTTCCGAAAGACCCGGCTCACATCATCTTCACAGATCTTAAGTGCAGGTCGAGTAGCAGGAGGGGGGATGAGGGGGTTGCAGGAGGTGTTGGTGTTTGTGTGAAGTGAAGGTCAGAGTGGGTGTGGGGTGTGAGATTGGGCCTTTCAAATCTGCAGCAGAACACATTCAGGTCGTCAGCCAGTTGTTGGTCCACCACAGGGTTGGGGGTAGGAGTCCTGTAATTTGTGAGTTGTTTCATGCCACTCCACACTGATGCAGGTTCGTTAGCTGAAAACTTGTTTTTCAGCTTCTCAGAGTATCTCCTTTTAGCCACTCTGATTTCCTTGTTCAGTGTGTTCCTGGCCTGATTGTAAAAGACATTATCCCCACCCCTGTAAGCATCCTCTTTGGCCTGACGAAGCTGCCTGAGCTCTGCTGTAAACCACGGTTTGTTGTTGTTGAACTTTAAATAAGTCCTAGTAAGAATGCACATATCCTCACAGAAACTGATATATGATGTAACAGTATCTGTGAGCTTCTCCAGATTGGTGTCTGCAGCCTCAAAAACACTCCAATCCGTGCAATCGAAGCAGGCTTGTAGTTCCTGCTCTGCTTCATTCCATCTCTTTACAGTTCAAGAATGGTTCACCGAATTAGATAGGGTGGCGGCATTTGAAAAGATGCCATATAAACTGCTTGGCAAAATAGATGTGTATGTTAAGAAATGGGACAGGTATTTGGCCTTTCTGGAGGGCTCTCAGTGAAGACCATGTGGAGAGAAACAGAATTGTGGTGGTAATTGTAAATTCTATTCTTTGTGGAATTCTTACTTTTCTCTTTGTTTGTTGATGTTTATATATTTTTTATGTTCTCAAATATTTTCTTTTATTTGTTTGTGTTTATATGTGTGCATGGTGTAATTTAGGCTTTGACCACAGGGATATTTGTTGAGGGACAGGGTGGGGTTGGGGAGGGGGATGTAATGGGAGTTAAGCTGATTCTGTGTATATGTTCTGTTTATTCCATATTTCACATAAGTATCAATAAAAAATGTTAATAGCAAAAAAAAAAATAAAAAAAATAAAAAAACAAAACAAAACAAAAAAAGGATTTCAAATAAAAAGGAAATAAAAAACAATGATATAATTCTAAAATAAATGCAATAAAAGGCCCAATGAAAGTGCAGTAAAATATTTGCAGGAATATTCCAGGTTCAATACAATTTAAGATAATTTGGCATAATGTTGATTATGATATAAAATAATTTTGATTCGTCCCCCTTTTCTTTTAAAAGCAAAAATCGAGGTTACATTGAGGCAGTTACAATGGAAGTGAATGGGGCCAAGTTTTGGAGGGTTTAAAGGCAGAAATGTGTAGCTTATAATGTTATAAAAACACTTACATTCATTCTTCTGTTGAAACTCTGTGTATTATTTGAGCTGTAAAATTGTTTAAATGGTCATTGTTATGACTGTTTTAGGGTTTACGACATTACGTTGTCATGGTAACGAAGTTGTAAAATTGGATATAACTTTACATAGAAAGTAAGCATTTTTTTCCCCCTACACTAAAATTATGTTTATGTTTAAGTTATGTTAAATATTGTGGCTATACTTTTGAAACGGTGAGTGTTTTAATGTTTACAGATTGGCCCCATTCACTTCCATTGTAAGTGGCTCACTGGAACCCAGATTTTTTATTTATTTTTTTTTTTTTTAAAGGAGGGACAATTAAAAATTGTATTTGGGTGTTAATCTACATTATGCACTCAGTAATTACAGTAATTACCCTTACTTAATTGAATTTGAGAATGTTTTTACTGGCAATTTAATTTCTTTCATTCAAATTAAGTCAGTTTCATTCAGCCAACATAATTTAGTTGGATTAAGTCAAATCAATGTACTATAATAGCTTTAACTCAACTTTATTAGATAAGTTAAACTAAATTTACTGATTTTTAATATTTTTTTTTATGTTGGTCCAACTTAATTTATTAAATTATTCATTAGTATATGCCAGGTGAGCAAGAGTAAGGACAGTGAAACTGTAGCACTGTAAATTTGAAAGCAACTGTTTATAGAGTTAAGTAGTATTCAAATTAAACATCATTTGAAACTGAACGTCTATCCTCAACCTTAACACAAGCACCAATCTTCACCACAATGGTAACCTTCAAAACTCCAGCCTAACAGGCACTCTTTTTAAATGCAAATATAACAGAACATTAACAAATCTCCTCCTGTTCTCATCTTGCTCAAAAATGCATGAAATAACACTTAATGATTTACCCCATCCAGTCCCATGCAAGGCATGTTGGGAAATGGAAATCCCCTGCCCAGTTTCATCAAAGCTACAAAATGTATTCACCTAGTCCAAACTCAAATGGATTAAGTAAACTTCAATTTTACAAATTTAATTGGATAGAGCGCAATGAAATCAGGTTGTGACAAATTGTTCTAGAATTGTTTTGCTTTAGTTCATTTTAATTAATTAAATAACCTGCAAAAATCATTTTTCTTTTTTTTTTTTTTGAGTGATGTCACAAATGCTGTTGATTGAGCTTAACTTGTATTGAATGGTGAAATATTAATAATGCAATGTTTTAAAAGGGTCACAGTGTTTACACTTTTCTGGGAAATCAACCTACTGAATGGCTTACTTATAGTTGTTTCTACATATTAAGCTGAGATAGGGGGAATACTTTTAACCAAAAAAATTTCACACACATCACTTTTAATTGGTGAATGCATAGAGAAGAAAGTGTGTTTTCAGTTTGGGCTGAAATGTTTCTGCTGTTGTGGCACATTTCCTACTTACAGTAGTCACTAATTTTGTGTATATTCAATGTGTTGTTCCTAAAGTTCTGAAAGTATCATACATGTGTTTACAAGTGATATACTGTGTCTCAATGTTTTGCATATATGTACCATGTTTTTTCATGTTGAACTGACATTTGTATGTTATTTTAAGTTTGTAAATTAGCTACAGAATATTGATTTGAATACATTTAAATGTGTTGCTTGTGTCTTCAGGATGGCAAACAAACTGGTCCAACACAATGACATTGTATTTTCCTGAAAGGGAAACTTCACTCTTGATGGATATCACTGCCTACCATTTCCTGCCCTGTTCGGGCAAAAATGACAAAGCAGAGTGAGGCGGGCAGATGGATTCTGTGCAAACTTCCTATTTGATGACCCCCCCCCCCCCCCCCACCCCTTCCTTTAACTTTATTCAGTTTCAGCTTTCCATATCTAACAATTCACTGTGTAAACTATAGGCCTATGTCTCCTTTTCAGTAGCTAATTTCTCTGACAGTTCATGTTTTTCTGTCTTCATGGATTACATTACAGCAAAGTGTCACTTTGACAGTATTCTGAACTCCATGTCAGTACTTAAAACTGGCCGTGTAGTGGCACAACTGGGCAGTGAGATATTACATCCATCATTATTATTATTATTATTCTTTTTTTTTTACTATTGCACAGATGTTTCATTCTTTGAAAGACCTTGTTTCCTTGTTTCATGTTTTTTTTTTTCTTTTATTTTATTTTTTTTTTTTTATTCTCACTGTTGTAATTTAATCTTTGAATTCAAAGGTGCACAAGTTGCCACATTCCTGTCCTGTTTTAGTAATGTGCGCATGGAGAAAAATATCCCTTAGGAAATGTTTTCATTTGAAATTGAGATGATAATGCCTTAGACTAATATTTTTATTATTTGAGGAGAAAAGAAATGCTATTTATTTTGTTGTAGTTTGGATCATATTTTCCTGTTATATGTAGGTTTCAAGATAAAGCTGTTGCAATACAGCAAAACATTTTGGCCCCTCTCTAATCTATATGGTAGAGTCCAAGTTTGAAAAAGTTTCTTTTTTCAAATGCTATAAAATGTCTCAAAACATGATAATGCTATCATTGGATGAATAAAATATGGGTTGGAAAATTTTACTTTTGCTACATTTTTCTACATTATTATATATATATATATATATATATATATATATATATATATATATATATATATATATATATATATATATATATTTCTTTTTTTTTTTTTTTTTTTTTTTTTCATTTGAAGTATGACTGTAACACAACAGTCGTTTCTTTACTAAGTGAAATGCAAGGAAGTGCATACTTCCTGTCACCCCCCAAAACTGTTCTAAAAGCACATTCAGTTGCACACCCTCTCTGGTTTGGTTTCTGTTGATGTTTTTGCTCATGCGTTCAGTTATGCATTAGCTTACTGCAGTTTATGGCTTACTGGCCGTAAGCAGATACTTTTAAGTTTATTGTTCTCACAAGGTTTTATGTTACTTCTGGTACATAAATGCATGTTTTAAAGAATACATTTCTTGAACTGAGGAAAATTGAGGATTAACTTCCCCTTTATGGACCTTTCCTTATTAGCAGGAAGTGGTTGTTAAGCAATTCAGCTATTTTCTGCAATGAAAACTCAAGACTGTGTTGGTATTTTGCAAAACCTGATTCTAAACGTCATACTGACAAAATGAGTTTGAGTGCACTATATAATATATACATTTAGAATTTTTATTTGGCCAAAAGTATATGTATGGATTTTTTTTTTAACCAAATAAGTTTTGCAGCAACAGTCACCCAGATAAAACAGGCTTTGACCAACTGTTTTAATTATTAAACACTAACAGGACAAAATAAGACGAGGCTGACCCTTTGTGTATCCTTCCTTATGGGACTAAAGGTTGAATTTTATTGTTTCCTCAAATTATTATTAAGTGTAAACACACCTTAAATTCAGAGGTGCAACCTTGAGAAAGGCTGATACCTGAAATGTTGGTAAATAAATGAGTTATGCAGTTATATATATATTTTTCCTCCACAAATAATTAACCACATAAAGCAGGTCAGTATTTGTTCAAGCACAGTTATACCCACAGTTCTTCGTGGTTGCACAGTCACAATATGAAGAAGAACAAGACATTCTCCAAACATACTGAGCTGCCAATTAGACAGCTTTACAATTATTTTACAAGTATCTTAATGTTTCATCATTACAGGGACATGTTAAAGATCGTATTAGTCATACTGGTCAAGCTAAATGACTGTCCATCCAGTTAAATGGGCAGCATCAGGGTGGACAGTAACAGGGTTGATATTCAGTGGATAAATGAGCCACTACATGGTCTGTGATTGATATCTAGGAAACATATTTGTAAACAAATATTTATGATTTTATTTCTGTTAGCATAAATACTTATATTGAATGTATATTGAAGTTTTAAAATTACATAAATTTCCCACATATCTTTCCAATGTTATGCTTGACAACCTATGACTAACACACACACACAAATAAATTATACAAAATTGCAGAATGGCTGATGCCCACCTCCAGTGTGTGATGTCATTTCCTAACATTATATCTTCAACAAAAGGTCATAGTATCATGACATAACATGGTGCACAAGGGACACACAAAAAACCTCCACTATCATTGTTAAAATGACACATTTACCACAAATGAATACATGTTAGTGAGAAAATGTAATACTAAACTCTTAATTGTATGTGGAAAACATAGAAATCCAATGATATAGCACAAATTTTTGTCAAAGATATTTTTTTTTAGTTTTGGGGACATGAAATGACAGTGCAAAAGTTGAAAGAGATTTCAATTAAATAGCTTTAAGCCCACAGAAGTGTGTAACATTATAAATAGTCTTTATTCTTTTTTAACAAGCCTATTCATTTATAATCGGTTGAAATTAAATAATATAAATACCACACGCACACACTTGTACTGGGGACTTAAATGTCACCGAATTGTGAAATGACCCAGATTCACATTAAAAAACAGTGCGGGCGGACGGACGAAATAAAAACGCGCTCAGTGTGAACGTCCCCTACTAAACTTAAAATGAAAAACGCTTTAATACAACGACCAGGAAGAAGACAGAAAGGGAGAGAAAAGGCTTAACGTGAAAATAGTATATTTCTGTTTGGGTTATTGTCGTTGTTTTGGCAGTAAAAAGTGAAATGAAAGAAAATCACGAAATGTTTCAAATTAAAAGTGCTGCAGTTTTTATCAAGGGGCGGAGAATGGCAGAATTAAAGTGATAATGCACCAATTACAACGATGAATTTCCAGTTCCACAAAACAACACTGAATACAGTTAAAGGGAAACTAACACGACAGTAGATTATGGACTTCTGAAGCAGCAAAACAAGTGAGTACACTCAAATATTGATCCTTAGAAGTCGTTGTACGCAAACAGCCCTGGGAAAAAAGTGAGCATACAGTGTATATGTGCGTATGGCCCCAACTACACCACTGGTGGTAATTTTTTAAGTCATGGAAGAAGGGTTCTTCTTATTTTTATATTATAAAATGGCCTGTGGTCTAAGCCCCGGATGACACTAGCGACGCCCAGGCACACTGAGATACAGCCTCTCTGTCTAGTTTTATCACTCTTCTTTTCTCTTCCGAGACAGTTTTATTCAGAGCGTCAGAGTGTTTTCTTCATTAGGAGGACACTTTGATGTGCAAAGGCAGGGCGGAGGATGGTTGGTAAAGTTTACTGCGCCTCGACATGAACGAAATCTAAATGTATTCTTGTTCGATTTTAATCCAAAAGAAGATGAATTTACGCACAGGTGAGATAGTTAAATGTTTTGTATCTGGATAATTTATCTTGTCAGTGGAAGTCGCAGCCATGTTTAGATAGTCATGATTTGATTTCAGCACAGTTCGGTACTTTTTTTTTTAAAGTGTGCCATTTAAAAATAAAGTTTTCATCATTTAGATTTTCAACTGTTGTTCTGAGATAATTAATCTGTGAAATGCAATGTGATAAGGGTTAGTATGTAGGCACTACATTGTGTTTATACACTGTTTCTTGACTGATTTCATTGGATTATTCTCTTATTGTGTGTTTAATTTTAGGGTGCTTGTTTATAAATTACAGAAATGTTGATTAAAACAACGATTGCCATTATTTCCATTAATAGGCAGAAAAATAAGTCGTTCTTATGACAGAGATAACATTTTTAGAACACTGTTGCCATACTTGAGTGACATTTTTAATTAGAAAGCAACATTAGTTTTTCGTTTCCATTTTTAACACAACTTCTCGTTTGCAATTTAACTTTTCTTAACTGTTCCAAGTTTTCAAAACTGCTCGAATTTTCTTTTAATGTTTCACACAAGATGGCGTGCTGTAGGACTGTTTGCTGTGCAGTACATTCAAAGGAATCATTTACCCCAAAATTAAAATGATGTCATCATCATGTAGGGTACAGCGGGGCTAGTGGCACACCTTAAGGAAAATGTGCTTTTTTCTGGTCATAAAGTGTATCAAGATTGAAAAAAATAATAATGTATTTTTATGGAATAGTGATGTTGCAACATACTGTAGTTTGTGTAATAATAAAGTTTTAAATAAATAAAAAATATATATATATTTTAATATAAAGTTGGCAAGAGTGCTTTTTAAGCCACACTTGGGGCAAAAGGCCCCCAGGGGAGTTATAGTGATGTTGTGTAAAAATAGGGACAGTGCTGGGTAGTAATAGTCTCGCAGATTAACATTTAGCATGTGCTCCTTTTACGTTACACAGTAAAATATAAACCTCAACAAAGGAATACAGTAGGCGATGGACTATTACTGAGTAGTAAGGGTTAAAAGTAAGTACATTACTGATTGCATTTTTTCATGTAATTTGCAATCAGTACCTGATTACAATTCACAAGTAATCCACCCAGCAGGGACAAGTTATAGGGCAAGTTACTAAAAAAAACTAAGTTTTTTTGGGCATAATATTGATTACCACAAAAATAATTTTGACCTGTCCCTCCTTTTCTTTAAAAAAAAAAAGAAAAGAAAATAAAGGCAAAAATATGGGTTCCATTGAGGCTCTAATTTCTTTAACGCCGTTAACGCGTAATATGACCCTTTGCATAAACCGTAGTTCATGAGAAGTGAGTCGATTTGTCACGTGCTAATGTCATATGCATTGACCGTTGGGAAAACAGATGGTGGGAGACATTATGCTGATAACTGCACAAAGCATTTTACCAATGTAGCACAGCAGTAGAACATGCCCGCAAAGCACAGATAGAGCTTGGAACTTTGTAAAATGATTGCAGAGGCAAGACAGCTGCCATTTAAACACCTGCCTTGTACAGTGAGGCGCGGTACGAAAGTTGCGAGGCGATCGTCTGTGTTCCGTGACTGCTACCGGGTCCTTGAATAACGTATAATGTGCCAGTAATGGGGCTAATTTTGGGGGGTTTAAAGGCAGAAATGTGAAACTTGTAATTTTATAAAAGCACTTATAATAATTATTCTGTTAAAAATTATGTGTTATTTAAACTGTAAAGTTTGAATTGTCATGTTGTCATGGCAATGAAGTTGTAAAACTGCATATAACTTTGCACAGTAAAGGTTAGTAAGTGATTGTATCACACTAAAATCACGCACATTCTTTACATCTTGTGTCTATACTTTTGAAACAATGAGTTTTATTACATTTAAGGTGTGGCCCGATTCACTTCCATTGTAAATGCCTCACTGTTACCCATATTTTTGCTTTTTTAAAGAAAAGAAGGGTTAAGTCGAAATTAACTTTTATGGTAATCAACATTATGCCACAAATGCTGTCGATTGAGCTCAACTTGTATTGAACCCAGAATATTCCTTTAATTCCAACTACTTACATGCCTACATAAGTTCTTCATAGGCAGCAACTCCATGCGTCATTCAAATAGCGCTCCTCACGTGCAGCGCACAGGAGTCTTGGCTCACAGCTGATTTCAGTAAAGATGATTCGCAAGGCATGATGCAATACTCTAATGAGCATAAATATACATACTGTTGCACATACATTTTGGTAAAATAGACAGTTTTTATTATTTCAAACTTTTTTTATC